>NC_134894.1:63565030-63715030 GCF_041734735.1 Babylonia areolata | reverse complement strand
CTTTCTCTCTGTCTGTCTCTGTCTCTGTCTCTCCCTCTCTGTCTCTGTCTCTGTCTCTGTCTCTCTCTGCCTCTCTCTGTCCCTGTCTCTCTATCTCTCTCTCTTTCTGTCTCTTTCTCTCTGTCTGTCTCTGTCTCTGTCTCTCCCTCTCTGTCTCTGTCTCTGTCTCTCTCT
Source organism: Babylonia areolata (assembly GCF_041734735.1). Lineage (NCBI taxonomy): Eukaryota > Metazoa > Mollusca > Gastropoda > Neogastropoda > Buccinidae > Babylonia > Babylonia areolata. The sequence continues at coordinate 63,714,856 of NC_134894.1, read as the reverse complement.
GCCTCTCTCTGTCCCTGTCTCTCTATCTCTCTCTCTTTCTGTCTCTTTCTGTCTGTCTGTCTCTGTCTCTCCCTCTCTGTCTCTGTCTCTCTCTCTCTGTTTCTCTCTCTCTCTCTGCCTGCTTCCTGCCCCCCCCACTGTCAAACGTGTGTTTAATGGAGATGGGAAAAGGGAGAATGGGTTTGGCAGTGTGTGGGGGTGGGGGTGGGGTGTGGGGGTATGTGTGTGTGTGTGTGTGTATGTTTGTGTGTGTGCGTGTGTATGTGTGTGTGTGTGCGCGCGCGCTTGCGTGCGTGTGTGTGCGTGAGAGAGAAATAGAGGCAAGAGAGAGAAATAGACGAGAGAGAGAAATAGACGAGAGAGAGAAAAAAAGAGATAAGAGAGGGAGGGAGAAGGGACAAAGCTAGAAAGACAAATGGGAAAGAGAGAGAGAAACGGAGAGAGACAGATGGCACTGCACTCAGCTCTACAGAGAAGCCCGGTAGATCCCTGGTCAAACCCAACCTCTCTTCCCCTTCACCCGTCACGGACAGGGGTCCCCGCCCCCTCACTGTCCATTTATTTCAAACTGCCCCCAAAAGACCTCAGCATCGATCCTTGGTAGCTGGGAATCGCTTGCTGTGGACTGTCCAACTCGGTGAAACACGGTCACTAGAAGGGCGTGGACAGCAGAACAACACACACACCACAAAGACCCAGGGGGAACGATTCCGCGAGCAAGTTGGGTTCAGGCATCACTTCGCTCGGACAAATCCATATACGCTACACCACATCTGCTAAGCAGATGCCTGACCAGCAGCGTAACCCGAAGCATTTAGTCAGGCCTTGCGGATAATAAAATAATAAAGTGCATAAAGAAATAAATGAATACGCAAGGCACGAGCGACCTCCACTTCCACTACAGCAACACACACACACACACACACACACACACACACACACGTGTCCCACATGTGGGGGAGCTTTCCGGGCCTGGATTGGCCTCATGCAAGTCACCTCCGTCGTCTTACAGTCACAGATCTTCCATCTGACGCTGAGGTCATGGTCATCTTCGAACCCGAAGGACGAACAACAACATTTGAAACACCCTCCCCCCCTCCTCCCCAACCCCTCCTCCCCCCCCCCCCCCACTCCGTCCCTCCCCCTTCCTTTTCCTCTCATTTATTTCTTCCCACTTTTTTCTCTCTTTTCACTTCCCTTCTCAAACAAAGCATTTCTCCTGCATGGGTTTGTGTCTGAGTGCTCTTTTGGCATCAGTGAAGGAAAGGATGTTGACTTCATTTTAACTCACTCAGCACGGGGAACCACTGAGCGATGGTGTCAAGTTGAGAAAGAGGGTGGGGGTGGAGGTGGGGGAGACTTAAGTCGATATTAGACAGAGGGGAGGGGGGGGGAGAGAGGGGGGAATGAGAGAGAGGGAGAGAGAGAGACACTATTGACGCTTTGATGTTTTACCGTCATTGTCTGACTGGGGGATATGAATACATTTTCAAGTGATAGGGGGTGGGGGGGAGGGGCGAGAGGGAGAGAGTAAAGAAGAAAAGATGAAATGAGAGTGAGAGAGAGAATCAATCAAACAAACAAACAAAATGTAAATTAGTATTCTCAACACACGCACAATTAATGAAAATACAGAAAATTAGACCAACATGGAACATCTGATAACATCTATCAGCTCGACCATACATAGTGAGTGAACATCCTCACATACACATACACACATTCATGCGTATTGAGAACGAACGAACGAACGAACGAACGAAATTTTATTTTTCCAGGGTATTGAGATAAGCATAATGACAAGAATGGGGGTTTTTTTTCCCCACCCAGCCCTGGGGTACAACATTAAATAAATCAATCAAAAAAAGAAAAAGAAACGCACAAGCATAAATAGAGAAAATTCATATCAGAAGAGAGGACAAGAGAGGACAAGAGAGGGGGGGAGGGGCGGGGGGACGAGAGGGGAAAGAGTAAAGAAGAAAAGATGAAATGAGAGTGAGAGAGAGACCGACAGACAGAGGAGAGAGGGGGGGAGCGTGGGAGGGGGAGGGGGGGGGGTGTGGGGGGTTCAAAGTTACATTGCAACACATATCAAAGAAAGTGGATGAACAATGATACAGCAATGTATATTGGAGAGAGACAGACAGACAGAGGTGAAGAAAGGAGGAAGAATGTGTAATCAAACACTTCAGTTAAAAGATCTCTCTCTCTCTCTCTCTCTCTCTCTCTCTCTCTCTCTCTCTCTCCTCACACACACACACACACACACACACACACACACACACACACACACACACACACACACACAGACACCTTCCACAACACACCACCAACACACACCCCTACCCACACCCACCCATCAAGAAGCACACCACCACCAAAACAGTCCAATCCAGTAAAAACCAGCACGGAAAGCGGCACCATTTTGCCAGCTGGACCACTGAAGCAGAGATCAAAGGACCGCTAACGACCCGTCAAACAAACACACGGACCGCCCCACCAAAGACTGGCCAGTCCGCTTGACCACGGTCCACTGTCCAGTCGTCTCTCACGGCTCGTTTGTCTCCCCCTGACCCCAGGGTGTGACCGTGCGGTGTTCTTGTGCAATCACTCGGCAAGGTGTTCACCGCGCACGTCGCTCCGTGGTGCGTGGTAAGTGTCCTGCATGCATGGAGTAGGTGCTGTGACAGTGTACTGCGTTGTATGGAAAGTTATTGGGGAAATAAAGCGCTGCATAGTGTGGACAGTTATTGGGGTAATAAAGCACTGCATAGTGTGGACAGTTATTGGGGTAATAAAGCGCTGCATAGTGTGGAAAGTTATTGGGGAAATAAAGCGCTGCATAGTGTGGAAAGTTATTGGGGTAATAAAGCACTGCATAGTGTGGAAAGTTATTGGGGAAATAAAGCGCTGCATAGTGTGGACAGTTATTGGGGAAATAAAGCACTGCATAGTGTGGACAGTTATTGGGGAAATAAAGCGCTGCATAGTGTGGACAGTTATTGGGGCAATAAAGCGCTGCATAGTGTGGAAAGTTATTGGGGAAATAAAGCGCTGCATAGTGTGGACAGTTATTGGGGCAATAAAGCGCTGCATAGTGTGGAAAGTTATTGGGGAAATAAAGCGCTGCATAGTGTGGACAGTTATTGGGGCAATAAAGCGCTGCATAGTGTGGAAAGTTATTGGGGCAATAAAGCGCTGCATAGTGTGGACAGTTATTGGGGCAATAAAACACTGCATAGTGTGGACAGTTATTGGGGTTATAAAGCACTGCATAGTGTGGAAAGTTATTGGGGAAATAAAGCGCTGCGTTGTATGGAAAGTTATTGGGGAAATAAAGCACTGCGTTGTATGGAAAGTTATTGGGGAAATAAAGCGCTGCATAGTGTGGAAAGTTATTGGGGAAATAAAGCACTGCATAGTGTGGAAAGTTATTGGGGAAATAAAGCACTGCATAGTGTGGACAGTTATTGGGGTTATAAAACACTGCATAGTGTGGAAAGTTAGGCTATTGGGGAAATAAAGCACTGCATAGTGTGGAAAGTTATTGGGGTTATAAAACACTGCATAGTGTGGAAAGTTATTGGGGTTATAAAACACTGCATAGTGTGGACAGTTATTGGGGAAATAAAGCGCTGCGTTGTATGGAAAGTTATTGGGGAAATAAAGCACTGCGTTGTATGGAAAGTTATTGGGGAAATAAAGCGCTGCATAGTGTGGAAAGTTATTGGGGAAATAAAGCACTGCATAGTGTGGAAAGTTATTGGGGAAATAAAGCACTGCATAGTGTGGACAGTTATTGGGGTTATAAAACACTGCATAGTGTGGAAAGTTAGGCTATTGGGGAAATAAAGCACTGCATAGTGTGGAAAGTTATTGGGGTTATAAAACACTGCATAGTGTGGAAAGTTATTGGGGTTATAAAACACTGCATAGTGTGGAAAGTTATTGGGGAAATAAAGCGCTGCATAGTGTGGAAAGTTATTGGGGAAATAAAGCGCTGCATAGTGTGGACAGTTATTGGGGTAATAAAGCGCTGCATAGTGTGGACAGTTATTGGGGTAATAAAGCGCTGCTTTCTATGGAAAGCTGTTGGGGGAATACAGCACTGCTTTCTCGTGTCATATGGAAAGTTATTGGGGGAAATAAAGCATGGAATAGTACCATGATGTACTCCATTGAATGGAAATGAACTGTGAAAAAAGTACTGCACTGTATGGACAGTTAACGCGGGCAATGAAGCCAGCAAAGGTTCTGTCAAAAGGCACTGTGTTGTGCGGACAGGTGTTGGGAAATAAGTACTACATTACATTGTTTGGAAACAAGTCGACACACACACACACACACACACACACACACACACACACACACACACACACACACACACGACACGACACGACACGACTCTCCTTGGACAAACACAAAGTATCAATGGTTGAGCTTTTTTTTTAAAGTGAGGCGATCTCCAGTACCACTTGCAAACCGGATGTGTTCCAACACCCACCCCCCTCCACGTGTTTTATGCCCCCTACCCCCGCCCCCCACCCCCACATCCACGTGTTCTATGCCCCCCACCCCCCGCCCCCACATCCACGATTCATCATCGTTTACAGCTGCCTTGATGAGGTTTTGATGGCCTGTTTGTGCCTCGTGCAGTCCCTCACCTCTGACAGGGGCCTGATGGATGAGGTCCGCCAGTCCCTCATTGATCCTGTCACCATCTGACTGCTAACGAGCTTCACGTGCAATGTTTCCTCATCATCGACTCTTCACAAAGAGAGACAGACTGGGGGGACAGAGAATTGTAAGCTGTGCTTTATGAACCTGCCAAGTCTGCTTCTTTAGTCGTGTGTGACCGTATTGATCTTGAGCCGTGTGTGTGTGTGTGTGTGTGTGTGTGTGTGTGTGTGTGTGTGTGTGTGTGTGTGCATAGGTTCTCTTAAGTGTGGTTGTGTATCGGCTTCATCTATTGGCGTTATCATTTTGCATTCATGTTACGATGTAGTAATAAAAATGCCACTGAATAGTTTATCTACCTTGGCAGCACACCTTGCATACCCCCGAAAACGGAGTATGGCTGCCTACATGGCGGGGTAAAAAACAGTCATAGACGTAAAAGCCCACTCGTGTACATACGAGTGAACGTGGGAGTTGCAGCCCACGAACGAAGAAGAATAATAAGTGTCCTATCGTCGCCTCTTCAACACTCTGACGTCAAACATTACATCATCGATGTCACAGTCTGGTGTTTTCATAATTGACGTGGGAGGTTTCCTTTCGACTCTCCAGCATCGCTCCAGAGCACAAGGTTCAGCCATGGGTGTCCAGCCCTGCAATGCTCGGCATGGATTCACCTATTATCAAGGATCTTCCGATTCACAGCAAGTTGGGGGGTTTTTTTTCCACTTACTGCCAAGAAAAACGTATCGGGCGTCTGGCTATCGACTGATAATTGAGGGTCGGGTATTATAGCGTCTGTCTGTTTTTTGTTATCACTGCATTAACTGGTACTGTTGTTTTTTACATTTCACATCTTTGAGTTCTGGACAAAAGATTATTCCATTTCCCACTAGGTCGGAATCTGGAAAGATTTACTTCCCATTTTCAAAGCTTCTTGTAGATGTCATACCTACTTATTATCATGTTGATCAGAATGTTTTTTAATGTTTCATTTACATACACGATCATATGTATTTTTTCACAGTGTACTATGCTTCCTTTGAGGCGTGTGTTCAATGACAATTTGCATTTCGTTCTGCAATGCTCCCTGTCAACAGACCCCTTCGTTCCTGAAAATTATACACCTTAAAAGGTTAATACATACCCACACCTACACCTTAAAAAGGTTTATACATACCCACACCTACACCTTAAAAAGGTTGATACATACCCACACCTACACCCACACGAGCGCCTGGTTTCGTGTCAACCAAGGGGAGACTTTATTTTAGGAACTACCATCTCTGGACGATGGGAAAGGTTTGCCAAGCACCCCCACCACCCCGCACACCGCTTACCAACCCCTCCTTGCAGTTTATGAAAGTGTAGCGATAAATTCGCAGATTCGTTTGATCTGGGTAGCTTTAAAAAGACGGGACGACGTTTGTTAAATTCACGAGCAATTTCCATTGTATCTCGGGGTCTAATTCCTCCTCCTTGTTTCCCAGCGAAAACTGGTGTCGCTGGCTGTGAGGATCGACCGGGGCCAACGTGGAAGGTCGCTGAAGTCTGTGATGGAGCAGGGTTGTCGAAAGGCTTTCCTTGTCCAAAGAAACTCGCCGAAAGATGGATTGTTCCGGAGATTAAATGTCGCCGTAGAAAAATGCATGTACATAGATTCTTGCCAATGCTTCCAGCCACTTATCAGGTTAGATTTATAATTTCCATCCCTTCCACAGATTTTTTGTTTGTTTGTTTTTGTTTTTTGTTTTTTGCTGCCCCGTCATCTGCACCGTTTCAGTGGCATTACTCCCACGCCGCTCATTTAGATTCCCCCATACACGGCCACACCCGGGTTTGTCCGTCGTAGTTCCAGCGTCGGCAGTCCACAGGGAACCATCGATGTTAGGTCGCCAGGAGGCCACACACCAGAGGAGACCCTGCACTGCTGCTGAGTCACTTCGGTGGTGTTCAGTGGTACCTGTTCTGTTTTAACGTACTTAGGACACCACCTACTAAGCCCCCTGCTAACGACAATAATGGCTTAGTTGCGGAGCCAGACTGAGTGAGCGTCCCTCCCAGAGTGGAGACCGCCACCACGTCCCTCAAACAACAGCCCTCCCCTCCCACAGAATCTAGCCAATGCCTCAGCCACTTGGCAGGTTAGATTTATAAATTCCATCCTTTCTTCTTTTATGTGATTGGAACACGCGCTGATCTTGAAGTCGTTAATAAAACTACAGTACCACGAGACAAACCGGCAGGCAAAGAAGTATAGCAATGTTGTCCACTTTAAAAAGAAAGACATTTTCACAAACAATTGCTGTCCGGTTCTGTTGGCAGTTCTGTCAATTGCGTCATTCTGTGTAGTCAATGACGTAATGAGAATGCCCGTTGGAGTCAATTAGTCGAAGAAATTATTCACAGCAGTTTCAGTTTCTGTGGGAAAATCGGTGTGTGTATGTGTGTGTGTGTGTGTGTGTGATGGGAGCTGCGCTATGTAGAAATATGCCTGTGTGTGTGTGTGTGTGTGTGTGTGTGCGTGCGTGTGTCAGTGTGTGTGAGCCTGAGTGGCCGCCCTTTTTCTTTTCTTTTTCCTTTCTTTCTCTCTGACTTTTCTTTCCCGGCCGGCACTATGTTTGGGTGAACGTCTGATTGTTATAATCATTATCATCTATTCATTCCTTCATTCATGTATCTATTCACCTATTTATTTATTTATCTATCGATCTACTGATCCATTACCAGCTGTTATTTCTCAGTCCTCGAGGCCCGACTAACTAAGCGCATTAGGTACGGTACACTTGTCAGTGGTCGGGCTTATGCTTAGTAGATGTGGTGTAGCGTATATGGATTATTCCGAACGCAGTGACGCCTCCTTGAGTAACTAAACTGAAACAAAACTTAACTGTAACATAGGCAGGCGCTTTTTTTTTTTTCATTGCACATCGCAGAAATGATTACTATGGTAAATTTGCTCATCTAACCAAATTGAGACCATATCCAGATAATTGTAAGAATATAATAGGAGTTTGTATATCCTTCATTTTTGGATCGACGACTTTGTGCGTGAGCGCGCGTATCTGTTCAGAGAGAGAGAGAGAGAGAGAGAGAGAGAGAGAGAGAGAGAGAGAGAGATAATGTCCAAGGGAGAAAACTAGACTATCTACTGCACCTTTCAAAACAGTTGTCTCCCATTGAGTACACAGGCTGTCGTGCCCACTGACTACAGCGACGTCGCTTATAAACAGTTCCGTTGAAGGCTGGCTTAATTAAATGGTTCGCATTTCCATTTCTTTTCTTTCTTTTTGTTCTTATCATTTCATTGTGGGAGGGTAGGATTTTTTGGTTGTCACGGTGGTGGTGGTCACAGTGGTGCTGGTGTGTGTCACAGTGTGTGTGTGTGCGTGTGCGTGTGCGCGAGTGCCCAGTGTGTGTGCGTGCGTGTGTGTGTGTGTGTGTGTGTGTGTGTGTGATTGAATTTCGTGTAAATTGGCCCGTACGCGGGGGAAGGGTGTGCGTGCTTGTGTACATGTGTGTGTCAGTGTCAGTGTGTCACTGATGTGCCAGTGTGTGTGTGTGTGTGTGTGCGTGCGTGCGTGCCAGTGTGTGTGTGCATGTGTGTGTGTGTGTGTGATAGAATGCAGGGGGATCTCTAACCTGAGTGTGCTAAGTGAACTGCAAAACGGTGGCATCAGTTGCCTAGCCGTGAGAACACCTAGCAGAAAAAGTTACAGTCAGGTGTAATACATACAATCGATATATAACTGTGATGCCCTTTACGTTATGTATATTTGAGAGAGATTATTAGAAGCCAGATTTTTGTATACTGTCAAGCTTCTGTATGACGAACTTAAATTCACGGATACGACTGATTTTACCGTTCCTGTATTATCTCCGACTGATCAGTACGTATAAAAGTGTAACACGAAGTAACCATTAACGTCACTATATACACACTGGTGATGAATTATGTCTTACATTGGAATGTTGATCCTTCCACAGTTTTAAAAAAAAAAATACAGAGACAGACTGATGCAGACCATAGTCAGTGTCATTCTCTGAGACATACTCCACATCAGTGAAAGCTGCTCAGCTGAGATCAAGTTGATTAAGATGTGCAGCTGATATTGCAGGTGGTGTCAAAGGATGTTTGATTCTAACAAATCAGCCATTATTCACTGTGTTTTATGCTCGATATCATTAATGTGTATGCCATTGTGTTGGACATGATCGATCTTTTTGTAACCCTACCTTTCTTCTCCTCTCAGAATTATCTCGAAAACAGTGTATTCTCCACACCGGCTTAAATATGTGTTGTTGTTTTTTTGTTTGTGTTTTAATTAAATGAACGAGGTTTACCAGCTAGGCCAAGTTTACACAAGTGTTAATGTGCATGTTTGGTGCCCGTATCATTAGCAGTAACTACAAGTTATAATTACAATTCCTCGTTATCGTTTATATCTAGTCTTATTGTTACTCTAGGTCCATACCTAGTGCGCTAAAAACTGTTAATAGAAGGATTAAAATAATACCTTAGGCTGTCAAACGTGTGAAAGTTTGATTGAATATAGGCGAATGCGGAATATTACGAGGTGCTCTTTAAAGCTAAATAAAAACGAATAATAACGTAATTCCGGACCAAAAAAAACATCTTTAAGCCCTTACATTTAAAATTAAAATTATTGCAGTTGATTGTTTAGCTTTAAAAAAAAAATTCCTTTTAATTTGAAAGGAATTGAAGATAATATACAACATAAACAAGGGACTTAATTCTAAGTACATACCATTTCATTTGATCAAATTTACCGACCTTGAATTTGATTGACGTTTGAGGCCTGTGTGGGCCAGTTTGTCATGTTTGGCTGTGTTTCATGCCGCACTATTGTAGGCTACTATCGCTTTTACCTATGTTTCTGTGAAGTCAATACAAATAAAACATGATCACACACACACGCATTCATTTCCGCTATAATTACACTACACTTTGCCGTGAAACATCATTTGTGTTTAATGAACATGTTGCCCAGTTGCCTTTATTAAACTGAAGATCACACAAAAAACTGGACGTCAGGAAAACAAACTACCAAAGTTTGGATCTTTGAAGTGAAACGACTATCAAAGTAACTCAACAAAATGATCAGAACAGAATCCCTCAGTGTGGGTCACAAATAATGCAGTACACAGCTTCACTGATGACGGGAGAGGGGTTCTTCACGTGACGTGATGCTGTATTGTGTTGTGCTGTGTAGTATTGCATCGTATTGTATCCTAGTGTGCTGTGCTGTTGTGTTGTTTTGCACAGCAATGTACTGTACTTTTTGTATTGTACTGAAATGAACTGTACTGTACCGTGCTGTGCTATTGTGTTGCGTTGTTTTGCACATTACTGTACTATAGTTGATGATGTACTGTGTTGTACTGTACTGTACTGTACGTACTGTGCTGTGCTGTGCTGTTGTACTGTGTTGTACTGTACTGTATGTACTGTATTGTGCTGTGCTATGTTGTACTGTACTGTACTGTACTGTGCTGTGCTGTGCTGTTGTACTGTGTTGTACTGTACTGTATGTACTGTATTGTGCTGTGCTGTGCTGTGTTGTACTGTACTGTATTGTATTGTGCTGTGCTGTGCTGTGCTGTGTTGTACTGTATTGTATTGTGCTGTGCTGTGTTGTACTGTACTGTATTGTGCTGTGCTCTCAGTGTATGAAGACCCTAGGAGAAAACTGTCTAGGCGAGGACTATAGGTGCTGACTCTAGGTGCAGACTGTCTAGGTGAAGACTAGATGAAATTATCTAGGTGAAGACTCAAGGTGAAAACTGTCTAGATGAAGACTAAGTGAAAACTATAGGTGCTGACTCTAGGTGCAGACTGTCTAGGCGAAGACTAGATGAGGCTGTGTAGGTGCCAGGTCTAGGTGCAGACTGTCTAGGTGAGGACTGTCGGCGGAAACTGTCTAGGTGCCAGGTCTAGGTGGAGACTGTCTAGGTGCCAGGTCTAGGTGCAGACTGTCTAGGTGAGGACTATCAGCGGAAACTGTCTAGGTGCTGTGTCCAGGTGAAAACTGTCTAGGTGAAGACTATCTAGGTGAAGACTCTGGATGAAAACTGTCTAGGTGAAGACTCTAGAGCCAGGACTAGGTGCAGACTGTCTAGGTGATGACTCTCAGTGAAAACTGTCTTGGTGCAGGCTGTCTAGGTGAAGACTAGGTGACGGGTCTAGGTGCAGGCTGTCTAGGTGAAGACTGGGTGACGGGTCTAGGTGCAGGCTGTCTAGGTGAAGACTAGGTGTCGGGTCTAGGTGAAAGCAGTATAGGTGAAGACTAGGTGGCTGTCCAGGTGCAGGCTGTCTAGGTGAAGACTAGGTATCGGGTCTAGGTGCAAGCAGTCTAGGTGAAGACTAGGTGTCGGGTCTAGGCGCAGGCTGTCTAGGTGAAGACTGGGTGACGGGTCTAGGATCAAGCAGTCTAGGTGAAGACTAGGTGGCTGTCCAGGTGCAGGCTGTCTAGGTGAAGACTAGGTGACGGGTCTAGGTGAAGACTAGGTGGCTGTCCAGGTGCAGGCTGTCTAGGTGAAGACTGGGTGACGGGTCTAGGTGCAAGCAGTCTAGGTGAAGACTAGGTGGCTGTCCAGGTGCAGGCTGTCTTGTTGAAGACTAGGTATCGGGTCTTGGTGCAAGCAGTCTAGGTGAAGACTAGGTGGCTGTCCAGGTGCAGGCTGTCTAGGTGAAGACTAGGTGTCGGGTCTAGGTGCAGGCTGTCTAAGTGAAGACCAGGTGTCGGGTCTAGGTGCAAGCAGTCTAGGTGAAGACTAGGTGGCTGTCCAGGTGCAGGCTGTCTAGGTGAAGACTAGGTGTCGGGTCTAGGTGCAGGCTGTCTAGGTGAAGACCAGGTGTCAGGTCTAGGTGCAAGCAGTCTGGGTGAAGACTAGGTGGCTGTCCAGGTGCAGGCTGTCTAGGTGAAGACTAGGTGTTGTGTCTAGGTGCAAGCAGTCTAGGTGAAGACTAGGTGGCTGTCCAGGTGCAGGCTGTCTAGGTGAAGACTAGGTGTCGGGTCTAGGTGCAGGCTGTCTAGGTGAAGACTAGGTGTCGGGTTTAGGTGCAAGCTGTCTAGGTGAAGACTAGGTGGCGGGTCTAGATTCAGGCTGTCTAGGTGAAGACTAGGTGACGGGTCTAGGTGCAGACTGTCTAGGTGAAGACTAGGTGACGGGTCTAGGTGCAGACTGTCTAGGTGAAGACTAGGTGACGGGTCTAGGTGCCAGCTGTCTATGTGAAGACTAGGTGCCGGGTCTAGATGCAGACTGTCTAGGTGAAGACTGGGTGGTTGGTCTAGGTGCAAGCTGTCTAGGTGAAGACGGTGCGCAGCGAGGGGCGGGGTGGGCGGGACTGCAGCATGGCGTGGCGCAGAGGGCTCTGCAGCCCCAGCAGGATGTGGGGAGGAGTGTGGGGGTCTACCACGTCCCACACGTGGGGGTTCTTCACCTGCACCCTCAGCAGGCCCGCCGCCTCCCTGTGGCCTGCAACACAGTGAGGGGGGGAGGGGGGGGGGTTCAATTCCCTGCTGTCTGAACACATGGGGTAGTTAGTTCAATTCCCTGTGGTCTGAACACATGGGGTAGTTAGTTCAATTCCCTGTGGTCTGAACACATGGGGTAGTTAGTTCAATTCCCTGCAGTCTGAACACGGGGGGTAGTTAGTTCAATTCCCTGCAGTCTGAACACATGGGGTAGTTAGTTCAATTCCCTGTGGTCTGAACACGGGGGGTAGTTAGTTCAATTCCCTGTGGTCTGAACACGGGGGGTAGTTAGTTCAATTCCCTGCAGTCTGAACACATGGGGTAGTTAGTTCAATTCCCTGCAGTCTGAACACGGGGGGTAGTTAGTTCAATTCCCTGTGGTCTGAACACATGCGGTAGTTAGTTCAATTCCCTGTGGTCTGAACACATGGGGTAGTTAGTTCAATTCCCTGTGGTCTGAACACATGGGGTAGTTAGTTCAATTCCCTGTGGTCTGAACACATGGGGTAGTTAGTTCAATTCCCTGCTGTCTTAACACAGGGGGTAGTTAGTTCAATTCCCTGCTGTCTGAACACAGGGGGTAGTTAGTTCAATTCCCTGCTGTCTTAACACAGGGGGTAGTTAGTTCAATTCCCTGCTGTCTGAACACAGGGGGTAGTTAGTTCAATTCCCTGTGGTCTGAACACGGGGGGTAGTTAGTTCAATTCCCTGCAGTCTGAACACGGGGGGTAGTTAGTTCAATTCCCTGTGGTCTGAACACAGGCGGTAGTTTGTTACGGTCCAAGCACATCACAGGAATTGTAATATCATCAATCAAAATAAGATTCACAGATGGCATGAACGAAACAGCAAACACTTCCCACTTCGTCCCACCCGGCACCTCACAACAACCTCACACATGTACACACGCTCGCACGCACTCACGCAACACAGACACATGGACAGACACACACACACACACTCACACACACATGGAGGGGACAGGCAGAAACAGAAGAACAAGGACAGACAGTGTGTACCAGCACAGATGGCGCTGTCAATGGGATACACCCCTGCACTGTTGGCCATGTAGGGGTCAGCACCTGTTGGGTCATGACGTCACTGCTGTCACATACGTCACTACTGTCACATACGTCACTTCTGGCACATAAATTCCTTTCTGTCATACTCAACACTTTTGTTATACACAACACTTTTATCATACACATCACTTTTATCATACATAAACACTTTTATCATTCATAACACTGTTATCATACACAGCCACTTTTGTCATATACAACACATTTATCATACACAACATTTTAATCATACACAACACTTTAATTATACACAATACTTTTTTCATATACAACACTTTTATCATATACAACACTTTTGTCGTACACAACACTTTTGTCATACACAACAATTTTGTCATAAACATAATTTTATACAACATTTTTGATAACATACAGCATTTAACATGCAGTGTCGGGCCATAATGATACTTCTGTCACATATGTTACTTCTGTCACATATGTTACTTCTGTCACATACATCACTGTTCTCACATACATCACTTCTGTCACATACATCACTTCTGTCACATACATCACTGTTCTCACATGCAGCACTTCTGTCACATACATCACTTCTGTCACATATGTTACTTCTGTCACATATGTTACTTCTGTCACATACATCAGTGGTCTCACATACATCACTTCTGTCAGATATGTTACTTATGTCACATACATCACTGTTCTCACATACATCACTTCTGTCACATACATCACTTCTGTCACATACATCACTGTTCTCACATACATCACTTCTGTCACATACAGCACTTCTGTCACATACATCACTTCTGTCACATATGTTACTTCTGTCACATATGTTACTTCTGTCACATACATCAGTGGTCTCACATACATCACTTCTGTCAGATATGTTACTTATGTCACATACATCACTGGTCTCACGTACATCACTTCTGTCACATATGTTACTTCTGTCACATATGTTACTTCTGTCACATAGGTCACTACTGTCACTAATGTCACATACATCAGTGGTCTCACGTACATCACTTCTGTCTGATACGTCACTTCTGTCACATACATCACTTCTGTCACATACATCACTTCTGTCTGGTACGTCACTTCTGTCACATACATCACTTCTGTCACATACATCACTGGTCTCACATACATCACTACTGTCACATACATCACTGGTCTCACATCACTGGTCTCACATACATCACTTCTGTCACATACATCACTTCTGTCACATACATCACTACTGTCACATACATCACTGGTCTCACATACATCACTACTGTCACATACATCACTGGTCTCACATACATCACTACTGTCACATACATCACTGGTCTCACATACATCACTGGTCTCACATACATCACTGGTCTCACATATATCACTTCTGTCACATACATCACTTCTGTCACATATGTTACTTCTGTCACATACATCACTGGTCTCACGTACATCACTACTGTCACGTCACTTCAGTCACATCATAATCATCATCATCATCATTAACAATAGCAACATTGTCATCACTAACAACAACATCAGCAGCAGCAGCCGCAGCAGCAACAACAATAACATTATCATCATTAACAACAACAATATCATCTTCATCATCAACACCACCAACACCAACACTAACAACAACAGCAACAGCAGCAGTACCAGCAACTGCAAAACAACAACAACAACAACAACAACAACATCAACAACAACAACAACATCATCAACAACAACAAGAACAACCAGAGACAGGGCATGCACAGTGACCTTCCAGCAACAAGAACTGGATGACTTTGATGTTGCCTCTGCTGGCCGCTCTGTGCAGAGGGGTGTAGCCTCGTTTGTTGGCCTTGTTCACACTGCAGCCTGCACAACACAGATATATATATATATATATGATAGTCATTCGTGTCCAACTCTGACCATCAAAACAGCAGAGGAAGCAGCTGCTGTCCCGACTATTTGGGCTAGAATTTGATTACAGTGGAGAGTGTCTTACCCAAGTTACATCCCCACTCTCTCGGACAAGAGGGTCTTATGACAGTCGGCGTTGGGATGGTTCCCAAAAACCAACTGGCCCCCAAGGCTGCAGCATTAAGAGCCAGTGCAACCTTGCCTCCTAGTTTTAAAGACATAGTCCTTCACAAAAGACTAAGCTGTAAATGATTTCCCACTGCAATGGAGAAACCATTGATAATACAGCTCTCACTTTGCTGTTGGCCCAACTGTAAACTTGTGTCAATATGTGATATAAGCCGAGTGCTGGGTCTACAGATATACATTGTAACAATCAACCCTACAGATACACATTGTAACAATCAGCCCT
The DNA here is from genome assembly GCF_041734735.1 of Babylonia areolata. Taxonomy (NCBI): domain Eukaryota; kingdom Metazoa; phylum Mollusca; class Gastropoda; order Neogastropoda; family Buccinidae; genus Babylonia; species Babylonia areolata. The sequence goes on along the minus strand of NC_134894.1, from coordinate 63,699,311 downwards.
ACAGATACACATTGTAACAATCAACCCAACAGATACACATTGTAACAATCAACCCTACAGATACACATTGTAACAATCAACCCAACAGATACACATTGTAACAATCAATCCTACAGATACACGTAACAATCAACCCTACAGATACACATTGTAACAATCAACCCTACAGATATACATTGTAACAATCAGCCCTACAGATACACATTGTAACAATCAGCCCTACAGATACACATTGTAACAATCAGCCCTACAGATACACATTGTAACAATCAGCCCTACAGATATACATTGTAACAATCTGTAACAATCAACACATTGTAACAAATCAACCTACAGATACACATTGTAACAATCAGCCCTACAGATACACGTTGTAACAATCAACCCAACAGATATACATTGATAACATCAGCCCTACAGATACACATTGTAACAATTAAGCCTACAATACACATTGTAACAATCAACCAACAGATACACATGTAACAATCAACCTACAGATACACATTGTAACAATCAGCCCTACAGATACACGTTGTAACAATCAACCCTACAGATATACATTGTAACAATCAGCCCTACAGATACACATTGTAACAATTAAGCCTACAGATACACATTGTAACAATCAAACCCTACAGATACACATTGTAACAATCAGCCCTACAGATACACACTGTAACAATCAACCTACAGATACACATTGTAACAATCAGCCCTACAGATATACATTGTAACAATCAGCCCTACAGATACACATTGTAACAATCAACCCTACAGATACACATTGTAACAATCAACCCTACAGATATACATTGTAACAATCAGCCCTACAGATATACATTGTAACAATCAACCCTACAGATACACATTGTAACAATCAACCCTACAGATACACATTGTAACAATTAACCCTACAGATACACACTGTAACAATCAACACATTGTAACAATCAACCCTACAGATACACATTGTAACAATCAGCCCTACAGATACACATTGTAACAATTAACCCTACAGATACACACTGTAACAATCAACACATTGTAACAATCAACCCTACAGATACACATTGTAACAATCAGCCCTACAGATACACGTTGTAACAATCAACCCAACAGATATACATTGTAACAATCAGCCCTACAGATACACATTGTAACAATCAACCCTACAGATATACATTGTAACAATCAACCCTACAGATATACATTGTAACAATCAGCCCTACAGATACACATTGTAACAATTAACCCTACAGATACACACTGTAACAATCAGCCCTACAGATACACATTGTAACAATCAACCCTACAGATACACATTGTAACAATCAACCCTACAGATATACATTGTAACAATCAGCCCTACAGATATACATTGTAACAATCAGCCCTACAGATATACATTGTAACAATCAGCCCTACAGATACACATTGTAACAATCAACCCAACAGATACACATTGTAACAATCAACCCTACAGATACACATTGTAACAATCAACCCTACAGATACACATTGTAACAATCAACCCTACAGATACACACTGTAACAATCAACCCAACAGATACACATTGTAACAATCAACCCTACAGATACACATTGTAACAATCAACCCTACAGATACACATTGTAACAATCAGCCGTACAGATACACATTGTAACAATCAACCCTACAGATACACATTGTAACAATCAACCCTACAGATACACATTGTAACAATCAGCCGTACAGATACACATTGTAACAATCAGCCCTACAGATATACATTGTAACAATCAGCCCTACAGATATACATTGTAACAATCAGCCCTACAGATACACACTGTAACAATCAGCCGTACAGATACACATTGTAACAATCAGCCCTACAGATATACATTGTAACAATCAGCCCTACAGATACACATTGTAACAATCAGCCGTACAGATACACATTGTAACAATCAGCCCTACAGATATACATTGTAACACGCCACTTATAAGAATCAACAGTTCAGCTGCACCCTACAAACACCACTCTGTAACCATCAATAGTTCAGCTGCACCGTGTGTGTGTGTGTGGGGTGTGTGCGTGTGCATGCGTGTGTGTGCGTGCGTGCATGTGTGTGTACATGCATACGTGCGTATGTGCGTGTGTGAGTGCGTGTGTGCGTGTGCATGTTTCTAAGCCTTTCCTGCATCAATCAGCAGACGCAGGGCACGGGTGTCGGGGTTATCGTGGTGCACCACCACAGCGAACGTGGCCAGGTACAGAGCGCTGTCCCCCTCTGTCGTCTCCGCCTTCACATCACCACCTGCACGTCACCACACACACGCTCACGCTCGCACGCACACACGCACGTACACACGCACGGACGTACACACACACACACACACACACACACACACACACCAAGGGACTTCAGAAAGAGAAGAGAAGGGAGAAGATGTGAATAAGTAAGATAAGGCAGAGCAGGAGGAGGGACATTTTGAAATGAAAGAAAAATTGAAGGACTAGAAGGAGGGGGAGGAAGGGGAGGGGAGGAATGGGGGTGGGGGAAGAAGAAGGAGGGGGAGAAGGAGTAAGGGGTGAAGGAGGATTAAGGGGAGAAAGATGATAAGTAGGAGAATGAGGATGAGAAGGAGGGGGAGAAGAAGAAGTCAAAGGCAAAGGGGAAGAGGAGTAAGGGGAGGAGGAGGAGGAGGATAAAGAGGAGGACGAGACGAGTAGAGAGAGAAAGAGGAGAAAGGGTAAGGGGAGGAGTGAGAGAGGGAAAACATGAAGGGGCGAGAGCTCTTCTGGTCTTACTGAAAAACAGTATCTAATTGACATGCACGATGAACACAATGAAGTCCTTGTTTCTTGTTTCGGTTTGTTTGATTGTTTGCCGAGTTGTCTTCCCTGCACAAGACTGCACGGAAAATGAAAAGCGCTACAGTCATCTGACACATGGAACCTGTATATTAACAAATCACCATTTTCCAAGTAATCCACTTAATGTGTAATGAAAACTGATCGAAACATGTGGTGTAACGTTATGAACCAGTCCACACGCTATGAAACCTTGAAAATGAAAATGATCGATCGAAAGAGTAAATTTTCCATACACAAAGCTTTGCTGTCAATATCCAGAGACATAGCCTCGAGCGTATTGTGAGCGGTAAACAACAGTATATACACAAGTTAAATAAAATGTTGCTCAATAAATATTGAAATAAAATAAAATAACCATTTTCAGAGCATAAAGCATGGTCATGTGTATGCAGATTTCACTGAATACTTTTGGATACTTGCCATGACAACCGTCAATGGCAAGCGAAACCCATTTTAAAGCAGTTTGTGTTGCCACAGGTATCAAACATGGCCCAGACTAACAGTGCAGGAAGAGGAACGGTGGTGTGGTGTTGACACGTGCACTGACCCATCTGTTCACTGCAGCTCAGGTCACTTTCTCCACGAGGCGTCACTGCATTCAGACAAATCCATATATGCTACACCACATCTGCTAAGCAGATGCCTGACCAGCAGCGTAACCCAACGCGCTTAGTCAGGCCTTGAGGGAAAGAAAGCAAAACAAATAAATGGATACATCATCAAATTAATGAATAAATCATTAAACAAGTAAATAAATAAATAAATGAAAGTAAGCAGATAGATAATGAAATGAAATAAAATGAGGATGAATAAATAAATAAACACATAATTTTTTTTAAATAAAAACTGACCGATCTGGATCATGTACTGGATCAGGTCGGCGTCTCCGCTCAGACATGCAAACTGAAAACAGGACAACAGTGAATATACACACAGGCCAACCAACATCACAACATGGGTAATACTGATTCAAAAACCAACCAATACCTTATACAGGTTACACTGCTTCAAAAACCAACTAATACCTTATACAGGTTATACTGCTTCAAAAACCAACCAATACCTTATACAGGTTATACTGCTTCAAAAACCAACCAATACAAGCCATACAGCTTCAAAAACCAACCAGTACAAGTCATACTGCTTCAAAAACCAACAAGCATAGGTCATACTGCTTCAAAAACCAACCAACATTGGTCATACTGCTTCAAAAACCAACATAGGTCATACTGCTTCAAAAACCAACCAACATAGGTCATACTGCTTCAAAAACCAACAAACATAGGTCATACTGCTTTCTCACCAAGCCCCGTTTCATGACTGTAAATTATTTTTAAAAAATCTAACGCAGTAGTTTCATACATGTCGTTCACACACACACACGCACACACACACACGCGTGCACACACACACGCACACACACACACGTATGCTGATACAAGGGAAAAGAGAACAAGACAAACAGACAGAGCAGAGAGAGAATTACGTTCAAACGCCCACTTGTGAAGACAAATCATAGATGAATATCACACACACACACACACACACACACAAACACACATATACACGCGCGCACGCATGCACGTACACATACACACGTACACACACACGTACATGTACACGCACACACACACACACACACAGACTAACCAATAAGAAGGTCAATCCTGAAGGTGTTAACTTCTCGTTGACATCCACATTATGTGTGCCGAGTTCCTCAATTATTGTCTGCGTACAGCCAGGAATACTGGCTTTCTGCACACACACACACACACACACACACACAAACAAATAAACTGAACGATATGCACACATACAGAAGCATAGACACACACACACAAAGAAATATACGCGCGCGTTTGTGCCCATGATGCAAGCACGCATGCAATCACACACACACACACACACACACGATATGCACATATACAAAAGCACACACAAAGAAAAATACACACATGTTTGTGCCGATAACGCACGCACGCATATACCCACACCCACCAACTCACACACACACCCACCAACACACACACACACACACACACAAAGTGGGTGGATTATGTATTGTACTGTTGGTCAGGCGGTGAGGACGGCAGTAAACGTTCTCTGTACTGTACTGTGTGGAGTGAATGATCTGTGGATGGAAGGATGGGTGAATGGATCTTTTTTTTCTGGCTCGTCTCTGGGTGTGTGTGGGTTTGTTTGTGTGTTTGTTTGCTTGTTCGCTTGTTGTTGTTTGTGTGTGGGAGGGGGTGGGAGGGTTGTGTGTGTTTTCTTTGTTGCTGATGTTGTTGGGGGTATGGGTTGTTTTTGTTGTTTTTTTAGGGTACAACAGGGTGTCCTGCTTGCTTGTCAAGCTGGCTGGTCGGTAGCTTGGTCAGCTGGCTGACTGGCCAGTCACCAGAGGGTGGCCTCGGACTGGTTGACTGGCTGACTGGTTAGTTGTGTGGTGACTGGTTTGTTGGGTGGTTGATTGGCTGACTGGTTAGTTGTGTGGTGACTGGTTTGTTGGGTGGCTGACTGGTTAGTTGTGTGGTGACTGGTCTGTTGGGTGGTTGATTGGCTGACTGGTTAGTTGTGTGGTGACTGGTTTGTTGGGTGGTTGATTGGCTGACTGGTTAGTTGTGTGGTGACTGGTTTGTTGGGTGGCTGACTGGCTGACTGGTTAGTTGTGTGGTGACTGGTTTGTTGGGTGGGGGACTGGCTGACTGGTTAGTTGTGTGGTGACTGGTCTGTTGGGTGGTTGACTGGCTGACTGGTTAGTTGTGTGGTGACTGGTTTGTTGGGTGGGGGACTGGCTGACTGGTTAGTTGTGTGGTGACTGGTCTGTTGGGTGGTTGACTGGCTGACTGGTTAGTTGTGTGGTGACTGGTCTGTTGGGTGGTTGACTGGCTGACTGGTTAGTTATGTGGTGACTGGTTTGTTGGGTGGGGGACTGGCTGACTGGTTAATTGTGTGGTTGGGTGGTGACAGGCGTGCTGACGTACCTTGATGAGTTGAAGCACCTGTCTTTTCACGCTTGCGTCATCTGCTTTCTTTGACTGGGTCAGCTTCCTGCCTGCACACACACAGCCGGCACACACACCATGAACGTGAAGCCAGAATTGTATGACTTTAGTGTTTGTCACTTACTATGATGATACGTTTCATGCCTGAAATAAATGGTGCGACTGCATGGGCAGCTGTGTCGTGGAAGGGGCGTTGGAGGAGAGGGGGGTCGTGCGAGCATGTTTATTTACAATAATCACTCATTTTTTCCATGCTTTGGATGAACAAGATTAATGAAATGGTTTTGTACTAAATCGTTGGACTTGAATGAAACGATATGCCCCCCAATACTAAAACTCTCGAATCCCAACGTTTACAGAGTGACCATTGCCAAAAGTCCTGACATTAAAACCTGGGGAAAGATAGGGTCAAAGGGAAATCATGATTATTTGTTGGTTTCCTAATGAGGGAGGGGGGAGAGAGAGTAGGGAGACAGAAAAAGGGGGGTTGCTGGTAAGGCTATTAAAAAAGAGAAAAAGTGAGAGACAGAGACAGAGAGAGAGAGACGCAAAGAAAGGGGCTCAGAGAGAAATACCGAAAACAAACAACACAGCAAACCCGTCGTACAAATGCTCCATACACAGCTGACAGCGATGACACAGACAGCGCCGACAGCTGTGGACAGGACAGACAGTTCTCCAAGGAGGGAAGGTAACAAGTCCTGAATGTTCGGCAGCTCTGTTCGATATACTTTTTCTGGAATAAAAAGAAATGGGGTTATGGAAAAACAAAAAAACAAAAAATGCTTTGTAATGTACGTGCAAGCGTGTGGGTGAGCATGAGTGCGTGCGTTCCTCCACATCTATTCCCGGATAGCGACACGCAACCTCAGTAGAAAATTAGATCTGATCGAAATCGTGAGGAAATTTGGTCCATTTCTTAATTACAGCCGTTCTCAAAATCTGTTTTTTAAGTTGGTTTTTAAAAATGGACTTTATCTCGGTTCTAATTGTCGATCTAGATCTAGTTAACCGCACATGTCCTTAATAAATAAAAAAAATCTTACCAAGGTGAAGTGGTGCCTCTAGATTAAATTTAGATCCACCTCTACTTAAAGTAAACTCCAAATATAAAGGTATTCATCTTTTAAAAATATATGTACAATAGTTATTTGGCTGTGCCATTCCAAATATCACTTTGCCCATCTTGAGACTGAGAACAAACAAGACCGAAACAAAATCAGAGCTGTTCAGATGTAAAAATTAGTTTGGTAGAGTTACAAAATTATCATCAATTAAAAAGTTCCACACTTATGTCAAAATGTGCTACCTCCATATCCATAAGTCGCATTCACCAAATACCATAGTATGTCGTAGGCAGAATCACTCAAAGTGACCATGGAAATATTTTCTCGAGACATTTTTTTCAGAGAGCAGACGACATTTTTTTTATGTTTCAATAAAGCATGGACGCAAAATAATTCACCGTATTTTCGAATTGTTTTGTGGATCTTTTTATTGATAATGTTTTCTATCATTGTGCGGTGGATATATACCTATTTCAATACATTTGTTTATTGCATAAATGTAAAAGCCACGAGTTATTGCTATGAGCGATTTTCGTTTTTAAAGCGTGGAAACAAACACGCCGCACCTTCGCATCTTGGGGGGGGGGGGGGGTTGTTAGTTTTTTTATTTGTTTGTTTTTGTTTAACATTTTCTGTTTTTTTGTTGTTGTTTTTCAGCAGTAGTCTGCCAGTAACAGAATTCCAGACATTGTGGCAGTTCACAGTTTCTTTTCTCCACCAATTTTAGATCTGTCGTATGTCAGAACGGAAGGGAAAGGTGGATGGGTGTAATATGGTGCGTGCGTATCCGTGTGTATGTGTGTGTGTTTCAGTGCTTGTGTGTGTGTTTCTGAGAGAGCGTGTGTGTGAATTTTCGCGCGCGCGTTTGTGTGTGGAATGAGGTTTTTTTCTTCTTCATTTTTTTTAGGCTGTGTATTATCATTGGTGGACAGTGGAATCACAATCAATGAACAACATTATGATGACCATAACAAGTGACAGGATGAATACACTTCAGTTCATTAGCATAGATGTATATGGTGTGTGTATGTGTGTGTGTATGTGAGTATATATATATATATATATGAGAAAGAGATAGAGAAAGAGTGCACAGGTCAGGTAAATGTGAGGGTGCATGTATGAGTTAATTCATAAAGTGAACCAAGTCCTTGGAAACATCATCCATTAACATCATGTCAGTACTTCTGTCACACTTCTCAATCAATGACACAAACAAAAGACATATTGTTTTTATCAGACATTTATTATCAAGACAGACGGTGACTAAAACAATACACACTGTGACACTGTCAACACAACTGGTGATAAACAAAAGACATTAATACAATGATGAAAACATTAAAACTTGTTGCTGGGAACATGAGGAAACAATGTGTGTGGGTGGGTGGGTGTGTATGTGTGTGTGTGAGTGCACATGTGTGTGTGTGTGTGTGTGTGTCAGAGAGAGAGACAGAGAATTTCTGCATCAATATGTCCTTTCCTCTGCACATGTAATTTCCAAAAGTATTTAATTAAAACAATGTTTTGTAACATACTGTATTGTATGCTCTTGAGTCACAATGTCTGCATGTTTTTCAAATACACAGATCTCCACTGCTAAATGGAATGTTTTCCAACAGAAAAAAAAAATCAGTAATAAAGCCCAACTTGACCATGAGCTGTACCAGTTATATCCAGTCTGAAGAGACAATTTTCATCTAAAATAATGTTATTTACATATTTGCAAACCAACATTGCAGAAATTTCTTCAAAACAGAACATAGTCTCTGTGGGCTTTTCCAAATAGACTGAGCAACATGTTAGACACCACGTTCTGGCAACAGAGATCTTTTCCCACCTCTCTTACGGCCAATCAGTGGCAGCCTGTGTTTGTGTATGTGTGTGTGCATGCGTGCACATGTGTCTGTTTGTGTATGTGTATGCATGCGCGAGTGTGTAAGTGTACACATGTCAGGAGAGCTCTGTGCACATGTTTGTGTGTGTGTGTGTGTGTGTGTAGGCTGTTTGTTTTACATTTATTTGGTTATATGTTTATATATTATCATTATTGTCTTTATATTTTATTTGTATTTATTATTATTATTGTTATCATTATCTTTTCTTTTTCTTTTTTATAGATATATAGATATATATATATATTAGATACTCATTTACCTCTTCTTCTTTTTTTCCTTTTTTTCTGCAAGGCCTGACTTAGTGCGTTGGATTACGCTGCTGGTCAGGCATCTGCTTGTTGGCAGATGTGGTGTAGCGTATATGGATTTGTCCAAACGCAGTGACGCCTCCTTGAGCTACTGATGCTGATACTGATACTATTTACAGATCCTGTCCGCTCCGAGTTCTATTTTAACTTCCCTAAACCGTAAGTATCATATGCTATTCTTTTAATCATACCGCACATGTCAAAGGCTAAAAAAAGAACCGACCAACTCATTCTGAATGTGTGTATGCTAACATATTATCCCAGCTGGAAATCCTCCTGATTCATGGCACAACTTGAAACATTCACAATAATGCTTCAATATCTCCAGAGATGAAACACATCATCACCATCATCATCAAACAAACTACCCATAAAAGAGCAGGATTGTCAACTGCTCTAATACATTACAGTTGAATGATATACACAGAGATAAAACAAACCCTGTAGAACAAACAAGATTGTCAACTGCTCTAATACATAATACATAAATGAAATACACAGAGACAAAATAGACCCTGTGGAACAAAGGACAAGATTGTCAGCTGCTCTAATACATTAAAGATATGTAAAATACACAGAGGTAAAATAAATATTATAGGACAGATGACAATTACACACTCAGTATGCTAAATGTAATGAGATCAAGCAGTTGTACCTAACACTTTATCAATACACCAAATGTAATGAGACTGAACAGCTTAACTTACATACTTCATCAGTGGACCAGTATGCTGTTCAGCAAAAACTAATCAGACGAGTGGTCACAATTCCATATGGTCTGAGAATCGGATACCAGCATCTTGTCTGTGGATCAACACAATACTATACAGAATGATTGGACAAAAGCAGCACAGCACAGAACGAATGGACACCCACAACGACTTTTTCAACACAGACAGGTAATGAGTGTTCAATACGCACTACAGTGGTCAGGGCTTAGCAAAACAACAGACAGTGTGTTGCCACAAAGACATGTAGGGGTAGGGGATCAGGGTTAAGTAGGGAGGGGGGGCTGGGAGGGGGGGGGCAGAGAAGAGGGAAGAACTAGAAGCTGTGCAAAAGGAGTAAGTCAATTCCTTTCAGTTCAGTTCGTTCTGGCCGATACCCAGCCATCCAAACAGAGGCTAGCCATTGTCATGTGGAGATGAGGGAGGCTTCTTTCTTTCTTTCTTCTTTCTTTCTTTCCTTCCCTGTTTCATCCTCTCCCCCCTTCCTTCACTGAATTTCCACATGGCCGGGCGTCTCTTCACTGTCAGCTGTGCAAACTTTGGCCAAGCAGGGCAAACTGGTAGGCCTTAGTTAGCATCAGTGTGACATGGTACAGTGCATGACACCAAACACTGTTCCCATCCAGCAGCATTAAGTAACATCAACAAATCCAAACAATTTCATGACTGACTTTTTCTTTTCTGACAAACAAAGAAAACAATGTATCACACAACAAAGAGCAACATCATCATCATCTGTCATCATCTTTATCACAGTCCAAGCCAAACACAGTCACCAGTCACTGTCAAGCACCATTGAACATCATCATTATCACCACATCATCTGTTACAATACATTCACATCTGATTCAGATGTGTCTCTGTTTCATTCACCAGGATTTACACCTACAGTTGATGTATTAATGTTTTACTGACTAGGATATACACCTCATGTTGATGTATCAAGCTTTAATTGACCAGGATATACATATTGATGTATCAATGTTTAATTGACAAGTATCAGTGTGAAACAAGCATGTTCAAATACATATTATTTGTCCTCAACCACAAACCTTTAACTGTGTGTATGATTTCAGTTGCACACAAATTCAAAGAAAAATGCCTTCTGTGAAAAAAAGGTTAGACAAAGGAAAAATCCTAGGCAAGGTTACCAGTTCCCAAATCTCATGTTAGCCGTTTCACTGTTAATGATTTTCACATGGTATATATTTTGTTTCTGTATGATATTACAGGAATCAGTACCTTCTTTAGAAAAGCGAGGACACAGAAAAGATCCCTTGTCTTACTGTTACTTCTCCAATTCCATGTCACCCATTTCACTGTAAAGGATTTCCACACAAATAAACTGTATAAGATTTCAAAGAAATGGATTATATTCTGAAAAAAAGGACATAAATCCTCTGCTCGACCATCACGTTCTCACATCCTGTCAGCCATTTCATGGTGAAGGAATTTTACTTAATCTTTGTTCTTTTTCCCCAAAAAAATTACTTTGTTTCCTGACTGCCAATCTGAATTACTTCAATGTTTCCTGACTGCCAATCTGTCAGAAACACACAAAAACATGTCTTGTAGTTGATATCAAGTTCAGCGCTCCTTTCCCTAACTTGGTCCATTGATGTGGAAGAGGCTGCCTTCTCACTCTGTCACATGGATTCCACAGTTCAGTTCAAAGAGTCTCCCAGGGCAAACCTCTTCCGTTCTGCCTGTCATCGTACTGACTACGGTACTCCTTGGGGCTCTGCTGGTTGTGTGTGTGTGTGTGTGTGTGTGTGTGTGAGTGTGCTGTTGAGTCTGTGTGTGTCAAGTACTTGATGCAAGTATGTTTATCAATGTATGACTTTTTGTTGTAAACGCCTCAACCTCCTGACCTGGGAGATAAGAGCAATAATATGCAGCATAATCATCATTAATATTATTATTATCATTATCATTATGCAATCATGCAAAAGGTCACTCCCTCTTGTTCATCTCTTTTAAACTTTCCAATGCATTGTTCAGCGAAACATTTTGGCCTATACAAGAACCCTGCAGACCGGGAAACAGCAGCTTCATACAATGTTCACAACAGCTCCTTGTTCCAAATGTGCAGAACACAAAACAGAGCTTCATACAGTGTTCACAAGAGCGTCAGGTTCAAAATGTACAGAACACAAAACAGAGCTTCATACAATGTTCACAACAGCTCCTTGTTCCAAATGTACAGAACACAAAACAGAGCTTTATACAGTGTTCACAACAGCTCCTTGTTCCAAATGTACAGAACACAAAACAGAGCTTTATACAGTGTTCACAACAGCTCCTTGTTCCAAATGTACAGAACACAAAACAGAGCTTCATACAATGTTCACAAGAGCGTCAGGTTCCAAATGTGCAGAACACAAAACAGAGCTTCATACAATGTTCACAAGAGCGTCAGGTTCAAAATGTACAGAACACAAAACAGAGCTTCATACAGTGTTCACAAGAGCATCAGGTTCAAAATGTACAGAACACAAAACAGAGCTTCATACAGTGTTCACAACAGCTCCTTGTTCCAAATGTGCAGAACACAAAACAGAGCTTCATACAGTGTTCACAAGAGCATCAGGTTCAAAATGTACAGAACACAAAACAGAGCTTCATACAATGTTCACAAGAGCGTCAGGTTCCAAATGTGCAGAACACAAAACAGAGCTTCATACAGTGTTCACAAGAGCATCAGGTTCAAAATGTACAGAACACAAAACAGCTTCATACAATGTTCACAAGAGCGTCAGGTTCAAAATGTACAGAACACAAAACAGAGCTTTTAAGCAAAATTCACAGCAACTCCCGTGTTCAAAACTCCAAGGTCGGAGAAGAAAACGTCCAGCGTAGCAAGTGTCCAGTTCTGGTCACTGCCTCACAGCTTGGAGGGCAGGGAACGCTGGTCGCCTTTCACCTGGCCACTGCCCACCTGTCTTCTGTTCACCTGTCCACTGTTACTTCTGGGCTGTGTTGGTCTGGAAAAGTCTGAGATTGTACTGCAACATTGACAACCAAACATGTCAGACACTGACATTAAAATTGTACTGCAACTTTGTCAACCAAACATGTCACTTGTCAAACATTGACATTAACATTGTACTGCAACATTGTCAACCAAACATGTCACTTGTCAAACATTGACATTAACATTGTACTGCAACATTGTCAACCAAACATGTCACTTGTCAAACATTGACATTAAAATTGTACTGCAACATTGTCAACCAAACATGTCACTTGTCAAACATTGACATTAAAATTGTACTGCAACATTGTCAACCAAGCATGTCAGACATTGACATTAAAACTGTACTGCAACTTGTCAACCAAACATGTCACTTGTCAAACATTGACATTAAAATTGTACTGCAACACTGTCAACCAAACATGTCAGACATCGACATTAAAATTGTACTGCAACATGTCAACCAAAAATTAAATGTCGGACATCAACATTAAAATTGCACTGCAACATGTCAACCAAAAATTAAATGTCAGATATCCACATTAAAATCATACAAGGCATCAACCAGACGTTTCAGCTGAAACATCAACATTAAAATTGTACTGCAACATGTCAACCAAAAGTTAAATGTCAGATATCCACATTAAAATCATACAAGGCATCAACCAGACGTTTCAGCTGAAACATCAACATTAAAATTGTACTGCAACATGTCAACCAAAAATTAAATGTCAGACATCAACATTAAAATTGTACTGCAACATGTCAACCAAAAATTAAATGTCAGACATCAACATTAAAATTGTACTGCAACATGTCAACCAAAAATTAAATGTCCGACATCAACATTAAAATTGTACTGCAACATGTCAACCAACCAAACATGTCAGCTGAGACATGAAGATGGAGACTTCCCTGCAATGCATCAACAAAACATGTTAGGATAAAAGGACAGTTTTCAAGCAAAAATTTACAAATATGTTTATCAGTTAAGAAAATTGTTAACTATTCCATGTATGTATTTCTGAGTACAGACCTAACCATCCTGCATTTAAGATAAATTCTTTTTTTTCTTTTTTTTCAAGCTTAAAAAAGAGAAACGACAACATCTTTCTTACAAGAACTTTAAGACAATGAACATGTTTTCAAGTAAATAATAATCAGAATCAGAATCATATTTTTGACAAATCCTTTAAACTAATGGTACTAATTAAACATCCTATGCTCAATATACCATTATGTCACCAGGTTCAATCCATATAACAAATTGATATGTACAGGAATTGTATCCCATCTGATGGCAATAAAACAATTAAGGCACCTATCATGATGGCAATAAAACAATTAAGGCACCTATCCAAAACCCAGCAACATATGAAGAGAAACAGAAACACACTTTTCTTTCACTTTATTATATTTTTAAAGAACTTATTATCACTCACATGTCGTGCATGCTGATGAAGTGACACAGGTTTTACTTTCCAGTTAGATACCATGACAGGAAGCAGCAGAAGATGGAGGGTATGTTAACGTTCTGACACAATCACACTGTGTGTTAACTGAACAGAGGGGTGTTCATGGCAGGTTGTATACACCATGCGCATTTCAGAAATACACCTGAGAGACATCAATACTTTGTTGTACTGTTGTATACCATTCACATTTCAGAAACACATCAGAGAGGCATCAATACTTTGTTGTACTCTTGTGTACCATGCACGTTTCAGAAACGCATCGGAGGCGTATCAACAGTGTACTGTCCTGACAGATCCTAGATGTACAGACACTTATCAGCCTGCATGCTGTGTGACATGCATATTGTTCTGATACACCCTCCGTCACTCGCCAGTCACACAAAAGCTGAAAGAATGAACTCTCATGTAAATGTAAAGGTGCAGGGTTCGTCAGATAAAAGTTATACTGAGTCATCATACATTATTTTCAGAATATAACAGAAGAACACCCATGATTATAATCATCATCGTCATTTTTTTTCCCCAATATTCTAAAATCATAATCACCATTTTTTACTCCTAATCAGGACTTCAAACATTTCTCCTGCAACAGTTTACACATTCTACTGCCTTGACCAAAGTGTGTGTCACTAACCAACAAAAATGTGCTGTATCACCTGTGTGTGTTCAGTTATTAACTGACCAACAAAAATGTGCTGTATCACCTGTACTGTGTGTGACCAGTTATCAACTGACCAACAAAAATGTGCTGTATCACCTGTGTGTGTTCAGTTATCAACTGACCAACAAAAATGTGCTGTATCACCTGTGTGTGTTCAGTTATCAACTGACCAACAAAAATGTGCTGTATCACCTGTGTGTGTTCAGTTATCAACTGACCAACAAAAATATGCTGTATCACCTGTGTGTGTTCAGTTATCAACTGACCAACAAAAATGTGCTGATCACCTGTGTGTGTTCAGTTCATTTCTTAAGTTTTTTGTAAGGAAACCATAAAAGAAAACTATTCAAATAAAACAATAAACTTTGAATTTCAACGAATCAATACAATAATAAACAAAAATGAAGAAAAGCTTGCATGCATTTTCCCCCAAAAAAATGATGACACACCAACTTAGTCATTGGTGATGTCTGTATGTGGGTGTGTGGGTATGTGAATGGTGAAGTCTACATGTGTGTGTGGGTGGGTGAGTGGGTGTTTGTGTGTTTGTCTATGCACAGACAGAAATCTCCCTGATCTGAGGAGAACGACGATGACAACATGACAACACCACCACCACCACCAGCAAAAACAAACAAGCCCCGTACATTTTTTACCCTGCGCATCAAGGTCCCGATGTCGGTCATGCAGGGCGTGGTTCGAGCCCGGGCCAAGACGCGAGGTGACACCCTCCCCGCTGGCTGCCGCATCACCCTCTCTCCAGGTCCCCCTTCCACCGCCGTGTCCTCGTCGGAGCTGTTGCTAGGCGACCCTGTGGAGCAGCGATAGAGGCTGGGGGCGTGGCCTGACGAAGGGCTGGCCAGGGGCTCCCCTGAGGAAGAGCTGCTCAGCACCATCATCTCCTCCTCAGAGTGAAGCGACAACGGCGACATGATCTCCTCTTCGTCGGGCGACGGGATCAGGTGGTCAATGGCCTTACTGTGTGTGAGGTCAGTCCGCACAGTGTGCAAAGCAGCATACACACAAAACAAACAGATGCTGTGTGTATGGTCTACTTGTGTTACAGTTCAATTTCAAGTTGAATGGATAAAGATGTATTGTAATTGCATATACATACATACATACATACATACATACATACATATGTATATATATATGTGGGTCCAAAATACTTGACTGAGGGTGGCTTCCTCTCTGAAGACCTTGTACTGTCCAGCTCTCCCTAGAGTTTCTTATCACTACATATAGATAGATAGATAAACAGGTAGGTAGGCAGGTAGATAGATGGATAGATATACAGATAGAGAAAAAAGACCAACGTATCAACAAATGATGACATGTATATTCCATCAGTGAAAAGCGGACAGTAAACACTGCACGTTAATGAAAGCAATGAACACCAACAAGCTTGATCAGGAAGAATCAGGGTGAAGACATTAACCAGTAAAATACAACACAGCTCAAATTTCTTTTCAATAATAAAGAATACAATCAAATCCAATGAAGCTTTTTTTTTCTTTTTCTTTTTTTCTTTTTTTTTTGTCAAACAACAAAATAAAACCAAGAAACTTTCTTTATGATTCACAGAGCCATGAATTATATATATATATATATCTATCTATCTATATCTATCTATCTATCTATCTATCTATCTATCTATCTATCTATCTATATATATATATATATATATGTAAATTGTTCTGAAATAGTGAAATGACAACTTACACTCTTTGAGACCTCTAACATTTGTACTTCACTTACGAACAAAAAACAACAACAACAACAAAAAAGAAAAAAAAAAAGATGAAGAAGATGAAGAAATCAAAGAACTTGCCCATTGATGATGGTCAAGGTGAATGTCATTTCTATGAGTAACACATTGACCACTTCATTTTAATCATTCTTTTCGTACATGAATTAGCCAGCAGTCACCATTCGAAAATCTGGCAAAGGCTGCAAGTCAAACTGAAAGAAAGGAAAATATATGAAGTCTACCAATTGGTTGCTTCTATCCTCAATCAAATATCTACAAGCACATTGAACTTAAGGAAACCATCAAAGCCTTTCAAAGCTCGACAAGCTGACAACACCAAGCCATACAATCATACAGATCTTGCAGAAAGTTTTAAGTTGTTGTTTTTTTGGTTTGATTGTTTTTTAGTTTCAGTTTCAGTTTCTCAAGGAGGCGTCACTGCGTTCGGACAAATCCATATACGCTACACCACATCTGCCAAGCAGATGCCTGACCAGCAGCGTAACCCAACGCGCTCAGTCAGGCCTTGTTCTTTAGACAAAGCCAAAATGTTTTGTTCAGAACAAAGACTGCAGACAACATTGAATCCTGAATGTTGCTCCTTCACAAGATCACAGGATTTTGTTGGTTGTTTTCAGTCATCTGGGATTTACTATCACTTTCTTTTCTGTGAGAGGTTGTGAGGTTTTAGAATAGTCATTGTTGTGTGTGTGTGTACATCTGTGTGCGGTGTGCAGATTTAGGCATGTTTGTGTGTGTGTGTGTGTGTTTCTGTGTGTGTGTGTGCATGCACATGCACATGTATGTGTGGTAATCATATCTCGATGTGTGTGTAGCCGGTTGGGCAGGGGTCTCTCAACACGTCAGCACCAGTTTTCGTCAAGGCTTTACTGAGGACAAGACGGGGAACATATCGGGACTTGGGTAAAGGGAACAGGAGAGCGGGGGGTTAAAGGGCAAGGGACTGTCCTCATGAAAGGAGGGAAATAAATAAGTAAGTAAATGATTACCCTGTGGACAAAACAACAAAGTCCTCGTAAGCAAGTGTACAGTAATGTCTATCTACGTTCATTCACTCACTCACTCTAAACATCACTTTACCAAATATTTCACATGAATCTACAATTGTTACAAACGTGTGGTAAGACTAAACTATCCCATTAATTGAAATGAGCAATTGCTTCCCGATTCGAAATTGTCTAATTTTTTAAAGATATTTATATAAATCCTAGAAACTTCAAAACGTAAGTTGAGGTTACATTTCAGTTAAGATTAACTCGGTTATTCGAAATAATTGCAAATCCGTTAAAATGCATAACATCTAAACTCAAAGTAAACTGATAGAATAATATCAATAAGGAAATACAAATAGCATTTACATTTTGGTATCAATTTCTCAATGCTAGAAATGCTTACTGTAAAGTATGATATATTTCACTCACCCTATCAGGTTGACAGAGGCCCGCACACACACTGCTGTTGCCTGTTCTCTTTTAAAGCGAACTGAGAACTGGTGATATTGGTTCTACAAGGAAAGGGTAGGAGAACTCACTTCGTAAAAACATATCAAGATGCAGCACATCCACCCTACATGATTATTATTTTGCACGTGAAGTTATGATGCTAAAGCTAACACGGGTCATAAACGTGCACTCTCTCTCTCTCTCTGCGGGGAAAAGAGAACAATTTCACCCTGTTACATGTGTGTGTGTGCATGAACATGTGTGTGAGGTATGCAGATTTTTGCACATTTCTGTGCATGTGATACTTTTAATTAAGTGTGTGTGCATGGTGTCTTGAAGTGAGTATGTACCTGCATGTGTAAGCATGTTTATGTACAAGTGTGTGTGTGTGTGTGTGTGTGTGTACACATAACAGACAACTGAGTACAGAATAGCAATCTCTTTATTGACATAAGCTGAGAAATTCATAATGGTGGTATCAGCGGATTTTTCCCATAACATGCAAATAAAATAAAATCTAACCACTGATATAGAACACACACACACACACACACAGTGTCCAAACATAACATCCATTGCATTTTGGACAAATTATAAAATTGATAATGGCCGTGGGAGTTTGAATTCAGGTGTGCCACAGCATCTACCCAAAATAAGTATCTCTTTTGGTCATATGTTGTCACATTCCTCTTCTTCTGCATCGTTACTCAAACTGCTCAATGGTCACACAATGCTGTCGTTTAAATAGTTCTGTAAAATCACTGCTGCAATGCTGCCATTTTCACAAGGCCACAGGTTCAATTGTCCTTTCTACGCTTTTTATGCATGGTCAACTCTTTAGATTCAATTTATCTTCTTCTTTTTTTCTTTTTTTTTACATTTCAGTCTTTCTATTTTTCACCAAAATCTTTCATCGTTATTTTTGTTCATAATCTTATTGACTTATTTCAAGAGTAAGGCACTTCTCGTCTTGTGAGTGAATATTAACTGGGAAACATACCTGAGATATGCATATTAAAAGAACAGTCAAGTTCAGTAACTCTACCGATACCAACACATTCACACAAACACATCACCAGAAATTTTTGCCTACACATTTGTTTCCCATTTTTTTAGCACAACAAGAAACAGAGAGAGGAAAGCCTATGTGCACGCCTGCACAGATAATCACCATAAAGAAAGATAAATCCATTTTTCCAACCTGACCATGTGCTTCCTGTGCAGCAAGAACAGCATTCCATGAAAGGTAGTTGGTACAGGGTACAAGTTCGAGTCCAGTTCAATAGTTTACAGGAAACCACAGCTCTTAATCCCACTCTTACTTTTCTCAACTTTTAGTTTTGTTTACTCCAAAAACCTTATTTCATATGTTTTATTTACTAATCATTTCTTGTTATTTCATGATTTATGTTTGTTTGTATATATACATCTGCTTATATCAAATCATTCATTTATGTTCAGTTTTCTGCCGTCCCTCATCACACGGGTTTCAGCAGTGTCACTCTCACACAACTCGTCCTCTTTTTTGTTCGTTTACTTCTCTCTCTCCATGTATTCATTAAATGCATAATTATGTGCAAGAAGGAACCATTCATCCATCCATCCATCCACCAATCCATCTGCTTATTTTGATTTGTCATAACCTCATGGTCACTACGACTGTATCCTGGCACATCAACTTCAGAAGTCAACACATAAAATATCCTCACAAGGCAACAAAGAAATCATCAAAACTGACACACAAAGCAGCAAAAATATAACAAGTGAAAAGGATTGTTTAACAATCAACAAACAGGCACTGGTGAGCAAATCAATGTGCAGGACTGGAAAAGACGAGCATCAGAGTACCTCCGGACAATGGACACAACTAAATTCACAGTCCACAGTCACTAAATAACTGAACTAAATCCGCACACCACTGTATTGGAAAAGACCTCTTGACTACTACAGCAACCAGGAGAGAGAACTACAATCACATTCGATGTCCATTACATTATTAACTAAATTCACACACCCCAGTTTTGGAAAAGACCTCATGACAACTGCAACAACCAGGAGAGAACTACAATCACATTCGACGTCCACTACATTATTAACTAAATTCACACACCCCAGTTTTGGAAAAAACCTCTTGACTACTGCAACAACTAGAAGAGAACTAAATTCATAGTCCACATTCACTTCATTGTCAAACTAAGTTATTGTACTATATAACTCTTTTTTTGTCACATCAGATTTCTCGGTGTGAAATTTGGGCTGCTCTCCCCAGGGAGAGCGCGTCGCTATACTGACAGTGCCACCCTTTTTTTCCTGCGCGCAGTTTTATTTGTTTTCTTATTGAAGTGGATTTTTCTACACAATTTTGCCATGGACAACCCTTTTGTTGCCATGGATTCTTTTACGTGCGCTAAATGCATGCTGTACATGGGACCTTGGTTTATCATCTCATCCGAATGACCAGCGTCCAGACCACCACTCAGGGTTTAGTGGAGGGGGAAAAATATACTGCCGACTACTGGTGTGATTCAAACCACTGCGCTCAGATTCTGTTGCTTCTTAAGCGGACGCATTTACCTCAAAGCCAACACTCCACTATCAAACTAAATTCACACACCCCAGTACTGGAAAAGACCTCTTGACAACTGCAACAACTAGGACAGAACTAAATTCACCGTCCACAGCAGCGCCACCACAGTAATGGAAAAGACCTCTTGACAACTGCAACAACTAGGACAGAACTAAATTCACCGTCCACAGCAGCGCCCCCACAGTAATGGAAAAGACCTCTTGACAACTGCAACAACTAGGACAGAACTAAATTCACCGTCCACAGCAGCGCCCGCACAGTAATGGAAAAGACCTCTTGACAACTGCAACAACTAGGACAGAACTAAATTCACCGTCCACAGCAGCGCCCGCACAGTAATGGAAAAGACCTCTTGACAACTGCAACAACTAGGACAGAACTAAATTCACCGTCCACAGCAGCGCCCCCACAGTAATGGAAAAGACCTCTTGACAACTGCAACAACTAGGACAGAACTAAATTCACCGTCCACAGCAGCGCCACCACAGTACTGGAAAAGACCTCTTGACAACTGCAACAACTAGGACAGAACTAAATTCACCGTCCACAGCAGCGCCCCCACAGTAATGGAAAAGACCTCTTGACAACTGCAACAACTAGGACAGAACTAAATTCACCGTCCACAGCAGCGCCCCCACAGTAATGGAAAACTGCCAAGAGAGATAACGACAGAACGGAAGACATCTAATATCACTCAGTCGTAAATCAACAGCACACAACTGTCATCATAATACTTTAAAACACAGCATTACTCGAGCCATTCTGAAGGAAAAACCACCAACAACAACGACAGCAAAAAAGGGAGGTATATCATCAACAGGGTGCAAAGTAAAACACATACCAAAAAAAAATTTAGTTCTAACTCTTCAGCAACATAAAAGGTCACCCAGATGCTTAAAACATGTAAAAACAAAAACTATAATTCACTTCTGTCCACGGCTTTCCGACCACTCCACCAGACCGGGACAATTCAACACATTATGCTAAAGCCAAAAGGACAAAGCATAAATATCAAAAACTAAAAATGATATTAAAAATTCAACACGGTATATTCACATGACGGGACTGTGCACACACAACAAATGCCCAGACAAGTGGGGGCAGGCAGAAATGGAAAACAAACAAAAAAAACACACCATGTAACGCCTATAACGGAAGCAAGCACAAAAAACAACAACAGAAGAACCCATTACATGATCTCTCAACACACTGCACAGTGAGAACAGTACAAACCACATGTCTGACACACTCACAGTGGATCTGTACACACTGTGTCACACCTGTTGTGTACAGTACAAACCACATGATGTCTGACACACTCACAGTGGATCTCTACACACACTGTGTCACACCTGTTGTGTACAGTACAAACCACATGATGTTTGACACACTCACAGTGGATCTACACACACTGTGTCACACCTGTTGTGTACAGTACAAACCACATGATGTCTGACACACTCACAGTGGATCTCTACACACTGTGTCACACCTGTTGTGTACAGTACAAACCACATGATGTCTGACACACTCACAGTGGATCTCTACACACACTGTGTCACACCTGTTGTGTACAGTACAAACCACATGATGTCTGACACACACTCAGTGGATCTCTACACACTGTGTCACACCTGTTGTGTACAGTACAAACCACATGATGTCTGACACACTCACAGTGGATCTCTACACACTGTGTCACACCTGTTGTGTACAGTACAAACCACATGATGTCTGACACACTCACAGTGGATCTCTACACACACTGTGTCACACCTGTTGTGTACAGTACAAACCACATGTCTGACACACTCACAGTGGATCTCTACACACACTGTGTCACACCTGTTGTGTACAGTACAAACCACATGATGTCTGACACACTCACAGTGGATCTCTACACACTGTGTCACACCTGTTGTGTACAGTACAAACCACATGATGTTTGACACACTCACAGTGGATCTACACACACTGTGTCACACCTGTTGTGTACAGTACAAACCACATGATGTCTGACACACTCACAGTGGATCTCTACACACTGTGTCACACCTGTTGTGTACAGTACAAACCACATGATGTTTGACACACTCACAGTGGATCTACACACACTGTGTCACACCTGTTGTGTACAGTACAAACCACATGATGTCTGACACACTCACAGTGGATCTCTACACACTGTGTCACACCTGTTGTGTACAGTACAAACCACATGATGTCTGACACACACACAGTGGATCTACACACACTGTGTCACACCTGTTCTGTACAGTACAAACCACATGATGTTTGACACACTCACAGTGGATCTACACACACTGTGTCACACCTGTTGTGTACAGTACAAACCACATGATGTCTGACACACTCACAGTGGATCTCTACACACTGTGTCACACCTGTTGTGTACAGTACAAACCACATGATGTTTGACACACTCACAGTGGATCTCTACACACTGTGTCACACCTGTTCTGTACAGTACAAACCACATGATGTCTGACACACTCACAGTGGATCTCTACACACTGTGTCACACCTGTTGTGTACAGTACAAACCACATGATGTCTGACACACTCACAGTGGATCTCTACACACTGTGTCACACCTGTTGTGTACAGTACAAACCGCATGATGTCTGACACACTCACAGTGGATCTCTACACACTGTGTCACACCTGTTGTGTACAGTACAAACCACATGATGTTTGACACTCACAGTGGATCTCTACACACTGTGTCACACCTGTTGTGTACAGTACAAACCGCATGATGTCTGACACACTCACAGTGGATCTCTACACACTGTGTCACACCTGTTGTGTACAGTACAAACCACATGATGTTTGACACACTCACAGTGGATCTCTACACACTGTGTCACACCTGTTGTGTACAGTACAAACCACATGATGTTTGACACACTCACAGTGGATCTACACACTGTGTCACACCTGTTGTGTACAGTACAAACCACATGATGTCTGACACACTCAGTGGATCTCTACACACTGTGTCACACCTGTTGTGTACAGTACAAACCACATGATGTCTGACACACTCAGTGGATCTCTACACACTGTGTCACACCTGTTGTGTACAGTACAAACCACATGATGTCTGACACACTCACAGTGGATCTCTACACACACTGTGTCACACCTGTTGTGTACAGTACAAACCACATGATGTCTGACACACTCACAGTGGATCTCTACACACTGTGTCACACCTGTTGTGTACAGTACAAACCACATGATGTTTGACACACTCACAGTGGATCTACACACACTGTGTCACACCTGTTGTGTACAGTACAAACCACATGATGTCTGACACACTCACAGTGGATCTCTACACACTGTGTCACACCTGTTGTGTACAGTACAAACCACATGATGTTTGACACACTCACAGTGGATCTACACACACTGTGTCACACCTGTTGTGTACAGTACAAACCACATGATGTCTGACACACTCACAGTGGATCTCTACACACTGTGTCACACCTGTTGTGTACAGTACAAACCACATGATGTCTGACACACACACAGTGGATCTACACACACTCTGTCACACCTGTTCTGTACAGTACAAACCACATGATGTTTGACACACTCACAGTGGATCTACACACACTGTGTCACACCTGTTGTGTACAGTACAAACCACATGATGTCTGACACACTCACAGTGGATCTCTACACACTGTGTCACACCTGTTGTGTACAGTACAAACCACATGATGTTTGACACACTCACAGTGGATCTCTACACACTGTGTCACACCTGTTCTGTACAGTACAAACCACATGATGTCTGACACACTCACAGTGGATCTCTACACACTGTGTCACACCTGTTGTGTACAGTACAAACCACATGATGTCTGACACACTCACAGTGGATCTCTACACACTGTGTCACACCTGTTGTGTACAGTACAAACCGCATGATGTCTGACACACTCACAGTGGATCTCTACACACTGTGTCACACCTGTTGTGTACAGTACAAACCACATGATGTTTGACACTCACAGTGGATCTCTACACACTGTGTCACACCTGTTGTGTACAGTACAAACCGCATGATGTCTGACACACTCACAGTGGATCTCTACACACTGTGTCACACCTGTTGTGTACAGTACAAACCACATGTTTGACACACTCACAGTGGATCTCTACACACTGTGTCACACCTGTTGTGTACAGTACAAACCACATGATGTTTGACACACTCACAGTGGATCTACACACTGTGTCACACCTGTTGTGTACAGTACAAACCACATGTCTGACACACTCAGTGGATCTCTACACACTGTGTCACACCTGTTGTGTACAGTACAAACCACATGATGTCTGACACACTCAGTGGATCTCTACACACTGTGTCACACCTGTTGTGTACAGTACAAACCACATGATGTTTGACACACTCACAGTGGATCTCTACACACACTGTGTCACACCTGTTGTGTACAGTACAAACCACATGATGTCTGACACACTCACAGTGGATCTCTACACACTCTGTCACACCTGTTGTGTACAGTACAAACCACATGATGTTTGACACACTCACAGTGGATCTACACACACTGTGTCACACCTGTTGTGTACAGTACAAACCACATGATGTCTGACACACTCACAGTGGATCTCTACACACTGTGTCACACCTGTTGTGTACAGTACAAACCACATGATGTTTGACACACTCACAGTGGATCTACACACACTGTGTCACACCTGTTGTGTACAGTACAAACCACATGATGTCTGACACACTCACAGTGGATCTCTACACACTGTGTCACACCTGTTGTGTACAGTACAAACCACATGATGTCTGACACACACACAGTGGATCTACACACACTGTGTCACACCTGTTCTGTACAGTACAAACCACATGATGTTTGACACACTCACAGTGGATCTACACACACTGTGTCACACCTGTTGTGTACAGTACAAACCACATGATGTCTGACACACTCACAGTGGATCTCTACACACTGTGTCACACCTGTTGTGTACAGTACAAACCACATGATGTTTGACACACTCACAGTGGATCTCTACACACTGTGTCACACCTGTTCTGTACAGTACAAACCACATGATGTCTGACACACTCACAGTGGATCTCTACACACTGTGTCACACCTGTTGTGTACAGTACAAACCACATGATGTCTGACACACTCACAGTGGATCTCTACACACTGTGTCACACCTGTTGTGTACAGTACAAACCGCATGATGTCTGACACACTCACAGTGGATCTCTACACACTGTGTCACACCTGTTGTGTACAGTACAAACCACATGATGTTTGACACTCACAGTGGATCTCTACACACTGTGTCACACCTGTTGTGTACAGTACAAACCGCATGATGTCTGACACACTCACAGTGGATCTCTACACACTGTGTCACACCTGTTGTGTACAGTACAAACCACATGATGTTTGACACACTCACAGTGGATCTCTACACACTGTGTCACACCTGTTGTGTACAGTACAAACCACATGATGTTTGACACACTCACAGTGGATCTACACACTGTGTCACACCTGTTGTGTACAGTACAAACCACATGATGTCTGACACACTCAGTGGATCTCTACACACTGTGTCACACCTGTTGTGTACAGTACAAACCACATGATGTCTGACACACTCAGTGGATCTCTACACACTGTGTCACACCTGTTGTGTACAGTACAAACCACATGATGTCTGACACACTCACAGTGGATCTACACACACTGTGTCACACCTGTTGTGTACAGTACAAACCACATGATGTCTGACACACTCACAGTGGATCTCTACACACTGTGTCACACCTGTTGTGTACAGTACAAACCACATGATGTTTGACACACTCACAGTGGATCTACACACACTGTGTCACACCTGTTGTGTACAGTACAAACCACATGATGTCTGACACACTCACAGTGGATCTCTACACACTGTGTCACACCTGTTGTGTACAGTACAAACCACATGATGTTTGACACACTCACAGTGGATCTATACACACTGTGTCACACCTGTTGTGTACAGTACAAACCACATGATGTCTGACACACTCACAGTGGATCTCTACACACTGTGTCACACCTGTTGTGTACAGTACAAACCACATGATGTCTGACACACACACAGTGGATCTATACACACTGTGTCACACCTGTTGTGTACAGTACAAACCACATGATGTCTGACACACTCACAGTGGATCTCTACACACTGTGTCACACCTGTTGTGTACAGTACAAACCACATGATGTCTGACACACTCACAGTGGATCTCTACACACTGTGTCACACCTGTTGTGTACAGTACAAACCACATGATGTCTGACACACTCACAGTGGATCTATACACACTGTGTCACACCTGTTGTGTACAGTACAAACCACATGATGTTTGACACTCACAGTGGATCTCTACACACTGTGTCACACCTGTTGTGTACAGTACAAACCACATGATGTCTGACACACTCACAGTGGATCTCTACACACTGTGTCACACCTGTTGTGTACAGTACAAACCACATGATGTCTGACACACTCAGTGGATCTCTACACACTGTGTCACACCTGTTGTGTACAGTACAAACCACATGTCTGACACACACACAGTGGATCTCTACACACTGTGTCACACCTGTTGTGTACAGTACAAACCACATGTCTGACACACTCACAGTGGATCTCTACACACTGTCACACCTGTTCTGTACAGTACAAACCACATGATGTTTGACACTCACAGTGGATCTCTACACACTGTGTCACACCTGTTGTGTACAGTACAAACCACATGATGTCTGACACACTCACAGTGGATCTACACACACTGTGTCACACCTGTTGTGTAC
This sequence comes from Babylonia areolata, assembly GCF_041734735.1. Classification (NCBI taxonomy): domain Eukaryota; kingdom Metazoa; phylum Mollusca; class Gastropoda; order Neogastropoda; family Buccinidae; genus Babylonia; species Babylonia areolata. Next base: position 63,671,608 of record NC_134894.1, on the reverse strand, counting down.
AGTACAAACCACATGATGTCTGACACACTCACAGTGGATCTCTACACACTGTGTCACACCTGTTGTGTACAGTACAAACCGCATGATGTCTGACACACTCACAGTGGATCTCTACACACTGTGTCACACCTGTTGTGTACAGTACAAACCACATGATGTTTGACACACTCACAGTGGATCTCTACACACTGTGTCACACCTGTTGTGTACAGTACAAACCACATGATGTCTGACACACTCAGTGGATCTCTACACACTGTGTCAACCTGTTCTGTACAGTACAAACCACATGATGTTTGACACACTCACAGTGGATCTCTACACACTGTGTCACACCTGTTGTGTACAGTACAAACCACATGTCTGACACACACACAGTGGATCTCTACACACTGTGTCACACCTGTTGTGTACAGTACAAACCACATGATGTTTGACACACTCACAGTGGATCTCTACACACTGTCACACCTGTTGTGTACAGTACAAACCACATGATGTTTGACACTCACAGTGGATCTCTACACACTGTGTCACACCTGTTGTGTACAGTACAAACCACATGATGTCTGACACACTCACAGTGGATCTACACACACTGTGTCACACCTGTTGTGTACAGTACAAACCACATGATGTCTGACACACTCACAGTGGATCTCTACACACTGTGTCACACCTGTTGTGTACAGTACAAACCACATGATGTCTGACACACTCACAGTGGATCTCTACACACTGTGTCACACCTGTTGTGTACAGTACAAACCACATGATGTTTGACACTCACAGTGGATCTCTACACACTGTGTCACACCTGTTGTGTACAGTACAAACCACATGATGTCTGACACACTCAGTGGATCTCTACACACTGTGTCACACCTGTTGTGTACAGTACAAACCACATGATGTTTGACACACTCACAGTGGATCTCTACACACTGTGTCACACCTGTTGTGTACAGTACAAACCACATGATGTCTGACACACTCACAGTGGATCTCTACACACTGTGTCACACCTGTTGTGTACAGTACAAACCACATGATGTCTGACACACACACAGTGGATCTCTACACACTGTCACACCTGTTGTGTACAGTACAAACCACATGATGTTTGACACACTCACAGTGGATCTATACACACTGTGTCACACCTGTTGTGTACAGTACAAACCACATGATGTCTGACACACTCACAGTGGATCTCTACACACTGTGTCACACCTGTTGTGTACAGTACAAACCACATGATGTCTGACACACTCAGTGGATCTCTACACACTGTGTCACACCTGTTGTGTACAGTACAAACCACATGTCTGACACACACACAGTGGATCTCTACACACTGTGTCACACCTGTTGTGTACAGTACAAACCACATGTCTGACACACTCACAGTGGATCTCTACACACTGTCACACCTGTTCTGTACAGTACAAACCACATGATGTTTGACACTCACAGTGGATCTCTACACACTGTGTCACACCTGTTGTGTACAGTACAAACCACATGATGTCTGACACACTCACAGTGGATCTACACACACTGTGTCACACCTGTTGTGTACAGTACAAACCACATGATGTTTGACACACTCACAGTGGATCTCTACACACTGTGTCACACCTGTTGTGTACAGTACAAACCACATGATGTTTGACACACTCACAGTGGATCTCTACACACTGTGTCACACCTGTTGTGTACAGTACAAACCACATGATGTCTGACACACTCACAGTGGATCTCTACACACTGTGTCACACCTGTTGTGTACAGTACAAACCACATGATGTTTGACACACTCACAGTGGATCTACACACACTGTGTCACACCTGTTGTGTACAGTACAAACCACATGATGTCTGACACACTCACAGTGGATCTCTACACACTGTGTCACACCTGTTGTGTACAGTACAAACCACATGATGTCTGACACACTCAGTGGATCTCTACACACTGTGTCACACCTGTTCTGTACAGTACAAACCACATGATGTTTGACACACTCACAGTGGATCTCTACACACTGTGTCACACCTGTTGTGTACAGTACAAACCACATGTCTGACACACACACAGTGGATCTCTACACACTGTGTCACACCTGTTGTGTACAGTACAAACCACATGATGTTTGACACACTCACAGTGGATCTCTACACACTGTCACACCTGTTGTGTACAGTACAAACCACATGATGTTTGACACTCACAGTGGATCTCTACACACTGTGTCACACCTGTTGTGTACAGTACAAACCACATGATGTCTGACACACTCACAGTGGATCTCTACACACTGTGTCACACCTGTTGTGTACAGTACAAACCACATGATGTCTGACACACTCACAGTGGATCTCTACACACTGTGTCACACCTGTTGTGTACAGTACAAACCACATGATGTCTGACACACTCACAGTGGATCTCTACACACTGTGTCACACCTGTTGTGTACAGTACAAACCACATGATGTCTGACACACTCACAGTGGATCTCTACACACTGTGTCACACCTGTTGTGTACAGTACAAACCACATGATGTTTGACACTCACAGTGGATCTCTACACACTGTGTCACACCTGTTGTGTACAGTACAAACCACATGATGTGTGACACACTCAGTGGATCTCTACACACTGTGTCACACCTGTTGTGTACAGTACAAACCACATGATGTTTGACACACTCACAGTGGATCTCTACACACTGTGTCACACCTGTTGTGTACAGTACAAACCACATGATGTTTGACACACTCACAGTGGATCTCTACACACTGTGTCACACCTGTTGTGTACAGTACAAACCACATGATGTCTGACACACACACACAGTGGATCTCTACACACTGTCACACCTGTTGTGTACAGTACAAACCACATGATGTTTGACACACTCACAGTGGATCTATACACACTGTGTCACACCTGTTGTGTACAGTACAAACCACATGATGTTTGACACACTCACAGTGGATCTCTACACACTGTGTCACACCTGTTGTGTACAGTACAAACCACATGATGTTTGACACTCACAGTGGATCTCTACACACTGTGTCACACCTGTTGTGTACAGTACAAACCACATGTCTGACACACTCAGTGGATCTCTACACACTGTGTCACACCTGTTGTGTACAGTACAAACCACATGATGTCTGACACACTCACAGTGGATCTGTACACACTGTGTCACACCTGTTGTGTACAGTACAAACCACATGATGTCTGACACACTCACAGTGGATCTCTACACACTGTGTCACACCTGTTGTGTACAGTACAAACCACATGATGTCTGACACACTCACAGTGGATCTCTACACACTGTGTCACACCTGTTGTGTACAGTACAAACCACATGATGTCTGACACACTCACAGTGGATCTATACACACTGTGTCACACCTGTTGTGTACAGTACAAACCACATGATGTCTGACACACTCACAGTGGATCTATACACACTGTGTCACACCTGTTGTGTACAGTACAAACCACATGATGTCTGACACACTCACAGTGGATCTCTACACACTGTGTCACACCTGTTGTGTACAGTACAAACCACATGATGTCTGACACACTCACAGTGGATCTCTACACACTGTGTCACACCTGTTGTGTACAGTACAAACCACATGATGTCTGACACACTCACAGTGGATCTCTACACACTGTGTCACACCTGTTGTGTACAGTACAAACCACATGATGTTTGACAACCGTGTTCGTAAAGCGCTTAGAGCTTGGTCTCTGACCGAGGATAGGTGCGCTATGTAAGTATCTATATCGATCAATCAACCAATCTCAAACATCAACGCTGTCAGCTATTTTTCACGGATAAACACCAATCATCAACAATGACATGTGCAAAAGCATGCAAAAATAATGAACAAAAACAGAAGAAAAAAACTGCACCAACATAACAATTTGTTAAAAAACATCAAACAAACTACCTAGCATGTAACAAAGCAAATAAAACAAAACACAACTGAGTTTCTTTTTCAGAACACAAAGCATATGAAAATGCAGTTTAACAACAACAAAATAAAATGAACCCACTGTCCAAGTTTTGCAACTCGAACAAAGCAAGACAATCACCATGTTGGTTTTTATTGTGGTTTTCTTTTCTTACAAAAAATTCTACATAACAATAATCTCAAAACAACAGCAAATCAAGAAACAAGACAAAAAACCCACTGCTTTCTCATCTCAGAACCGACATGGTTTTCTTTTCTTTTTTCTTTTTTTTGGTCAAACTAGCATAACATTCTGCACACTTTTTCAAACTGAAAGTACAGTCTCCACACCTTTTCACACTCAAAGAACACCCTACTTTTTCAACAAAAGAAAAAACAGTCTTCATACTTTTTCAACTGAAAGAACGGTCTCCACACTTTTTCAAACTGAAAGAACAGTCTTCATACTTTTTCAAACTCAAACAACAGTCTTCATACTTTTTCAAACTGAAAGAACAGTCTTCATACTTTTTCAAACTCAAACAACAGTCTTCATACTCTTCAAACTTGAGGAACAGTCTTCATACTTTTTTCAAACTACAAAAAGAACAAAAAAGTTCACTTTTTGAAACACAAAGCACAATCTTCTTTTCTGTTCAAACTAACAGAATACTCTCAAACTTCTTCAAACTAAAAGTACACTTCACATTTTTCCAAACTCAAGGAACAGTTGATAGGAACGGTCCGCCGGGAGACTAACAAGTTGTGGTTAGAGTTATCTAGGTTTGATCCGGAAACAATGGAGTTTATTCAAACTCACAGCTACATGGCCAAGAATGTTGATGAACACTCTGAACAGTCTGGGCAGCAGCAAGACTTAACATTGTGGCGATGAGCGTAAACTTTAACAGTAACTGTGCAGAACGGGGGAAAGTGAACGCTAAGTTCCTGACATCAACAGTGAAGAGACGGCAGTGTACGACGACAATTCCAGTGTGGCACCAAATGCTGTCCCAGGAGTTATTTAGTGGCAGAGAACCGTGAGATGTTCATTATTTGTCATCATGTCTTAATGTTAGGACGCTCTGAACTTCCAAAAAAAAAGCAGCAACTGGCGAGAGCGTGTCAAGGTTTTTGAACATTTCTTCACTGAAAATGAAACTGAAGTTGAAATGAAAAAGAAAAATTTTAAAGAGAGAATTCTGTGTTCCCACATTAATTCAGCAATTTATAATGTTACCTGAAGTCTTTGCCTTTCACAGAAACCAGAAAAAAAAAGAAAAAAAACCACAATATTTCATCAAGTGTGAGATCTGGTCAACAATCACTTTAACCCCAAGCTATCAGACACCTGTGGCAGTTTCCCGCAGAGCTGTTTCTTCCTCTAAGCACTTTCTGCTTGCTGCTGGAATAAGAACCATTGAGTCAGTCTGACCAGGGTTGTCTGTGGAACTGTCAAGCGTTGAGAAGGTCCCGCTGGACTGATCAGGACTGGTCTGATCATCGCCAGCTATTTTATGAAGGCTCAGAGATAATGAACGGTCCTCTGTGGTTGGATCATCACCAGCTATTTCATGAAGACTCAGAGACACTGAGCACTCCTCTTGTCCTGAAATGGACCCCAATATATCAGTCAAGAAAATGAGCATGGGGCAGACAAACCCCCAAAATACCTTGCAGACTTTGACACAACACTGAGAATGAGACTGATGCTGACAGCAGTTTCACTTCAGTTTCAGTTTCGCAAGGAGGCGTCGCTGCATTCAGACAAATCCTTATATACTACACCACATCTGCTAGGCAGATGCCTGACCAGCAGCATAACCCACTGCACTTAGTCAGGTATTGAGTGCATGCTATATATTTGTGTACGTATGAGAGTGGATTTCTTCAAAAGAATTTTTCCAGAGGACAACACTCTCATTGCCATGGGTTCTTTTTCAGTGTGCCAAATGAGTGCTCAAAGAACTCATACTTCTTTTAACTTAAAGAACATACTTTTTCAAACTCAGAATATACTTCAAACTTAGAGAACATATTTTTTTTCAAACTAAAACAGTCCTAATCTTTCAAACTCAAAGAACAGTCTTCATACTTGGTTTTATTCCTAAACTAAAAAACATTCACATTTTTCAAAGCTAAAAAACAGTTTGCACACTTTTTCAAACTCAAAGAACAGTCTTCATACTTTTTTTTTAAATTCAAAGAACAATCTTCATACTTTTTTCAAAACTGAAAGAACAATCTTCAAACTCAGTAAACAATCTGTAACGATCTTCAAACTCAAAGAACAATTTTCAAAGTCACAGAACAATTTTCAAACTCAAGATAAATCTTCAAACTCAAAGAACAGTCTTCAAATTCATAGAACAGTCTTCGAACTCAAAGAACAGTCTTCAAACTGTTCAAACTCAAAGAACAGTCTTCAAACTGTCCAAACTCAAAGAACAGTCTTCAAACTGTTCAAACTCAAAGAACAGTCTTCAAACTCAAAGACCAGTCTTCAAACCCAAAAAACAATCTTCAAATTCATAGAACAGTCTTCAAAGAACAGTCTTCAAACTGTTCAAACTCAAAGAACAGTCTTCAAACTCAAAGAACGATCTCAAAATTCATAGAACAGTCTTCAAACTCAAAGAACAGTCTTCAAACTCAAAGAACAGTCTCAAAATTCATAGAACAGTCTTCAAACCCAAAAAACGACCTTCAAACTCAAAGAACAGTCTTCAAACTCAAAGAATGATCTTCAAACTCAAAGAACAATCTTCAACCTCAAAGGTCAGTCTTCAAAACTGAAAAGCACTTGCTTCAAAACAAAAGGCCCATTCAGGACCCCATGCCGACACAACAGCCACAACAGGACAACGCGTGACAAGTGTTGTCAAACAAGGAACTGATGAGGATACCCAGTATTCCACAGGACAAAGGACACGGGTAGTGACATGTTCTGTCAGACAGAGAGAAAGCATCACAACAGCCATGAACCGTTCTGCAGCATCCACAGCTTTGACAGTCTATCACACCAACACAGACCAGAGCTTTGGTTGTTCAAGGAGAGTAAAAAACAACGCATGCTGCTTTGGAGGGATTCACAACAAACACATCACAACATCATGTATCGCCATCACAAAGGGTAAAACACTACTTTTCTGTCTGATATATGTGTGTGTGTTGAGTGTGTGTGTATGTGTGTGTACACGTGTGTGTGTGTGTGTGTGTGTGCGTGTATTCGTGTGTGCACTTGCACATTTGTGCAAGCATGCAGGTCTTTATGAGAGGGTGCGTCCACGTACCCATGCATGTGGACGCCCTGGTAGTCTGACCTATGCACTGACAAAGACAGTGGCTATGAGTGAGGCATCATCAACACAGCGGTGAACACATACTCCATGCTAACACAGTTGGGCACGAGGGGTGAGTGGGGGGTACACCGGGAGGGTGGGGTGGGGGACACAGCCAACACCTTACTTGTCCGTCCATCCATACAGCCCGTGCTCTCGGATGTAGGAGATGACGGGGTCTGGCAACAGGTACTTCACGCTCTCCCCGCGCTTCACAGCACGCCTGCAACAACATCAAGGTTGGGTTCTCTGGTCATGGTCACATCACATCACAAACTGATGGTGGTTAGGAAGACAGGGGACAGGGTGAGGGAAATCAGACAGAGACAGAGACAGAGAGAGAGTGAGAGTCTGTGTGTGTGTGTGTGTGTGTGTGTGTGTGTGTGTCTGTCTGTGTCTATCTGTGTATGTATGTGTGTGTGCGTGTATGTGTGTCTGTGTCTGTGTGTGTGTCTTTGTCTGTGTGGTGTGGTGTCGTGAGGTGTGATGTGGTGTTGTAGTGTGGTGTGGTGTGTGTGTGTGTGTGTGTGTGTGTGTGTGTGTGTGTGTGTGTTGTACTGTGCTGTGCTGTGCTGTGCTGTGCTGAGGTGTACTGAGGTGTGCTGTGGCGTGTGTGGATCAGTGTGTGTGTGTGTGTGTGTGTGTGTGTGTGTGTGTGTGTGTGTGTGTGTGTTGCGGTGTGGTATGATGTGCACAAGACCACACACCCACACCCAAGTCATGAACTGAACACGTTCAGACGCATGCACTCCGAAGGAGGGTGGTGGCCTAAAGATCAGGTGGCAGTGAGGGTGTGGGGGGTGGAGGTGGGAACTGAAGGCTGCAGGACGCTTCCCATGACTATCAGTGCACCAGGTCCCAAGTGCTGCTCTTCAGTTTTCTTGAAATCCAAATACGAGTCAAAACATGACTCATAACCTCCAAAACATACTGAGTGAACTGGTGTAGCATGCAGTGACAAATGCTGCACACAGTGACAAATGGTGTGCACACTGACAAATGTTGCACACAGTGACAAATGTTACACACAGTTACAAACACTGCACACAGTGACAAATGTTGCACACAGTGACAAATGCTGCACACAGTGACAAATGTTGCACACAGTGACGAATGCTGCACAGAGTGACAAATGGTGTGCACAGTGACAAATGCTGCACACAGTGACAAATGCTGCACATTGTGACAAATGGTGTACACAGTGACAAATGCTGCACACAGTGACAAATGCTACGCACAGTGACAAATGGTATGGTGTGCACAGTGACAAATGGTATGGTGTGTATAGTGACAAATGGTGCGCACAGTGACAAATGCTGCACACAGTGACACATGTGACAAATGTTGCACACAGTGACAAATGTTGCACACAGTGACAAATGCTGACATGTTGACAAATGCTGCAGTCACTGACAAAGACATGACCATGAAACTGACCTGACTTTTGTGGCACTGATCTCGTTGGTCATCCACTCCGTCACAATGTGGATGTTTTCCTGCACACACACACACACACACACACACACACAGCTCACATCTTTTCTGACAGACAAACTTTAACCACTGACAGCAAAAATCTGATGATGCATCCTGTGATCCTTCATTGATGTAACAATATATATATGCACACAAACATGCACTTCTGTATACACACATGTACACATACACACACACAAGCACACACACACACACACACACACACACACACACACACACAAACAGACTAGCATAGAGGAAGTCGAAAAGCAACTTTGATACACATGCATATAATTCATAAACATAAGTGTGCAAGTATGCGTGAGTACACACAAGCATGCAAACACTGAAAAGTATCTTCATAGAAATACAAAGTGAGTTACACATCAAATTAGAGAAGGGATACAGAGAGTGTGGGAAAGAGAGAAAGAGAGAGGGGGAGAAAGAGAGAGCCAGACCATTTCTGCCTAACATATCCAAAAAGAAAGATCCACCAGATTACTTTCACATTTCTTATCCTAAAGAGATGAATTCATTTTCACTGATATAACACAGAGAGGGAAGTGTTGTGTGCTTGTGCGTCGGAAGATGTGTGTTCGTTCTTGTGTGTGCACGTCTGTGTGTGTGTGTCTGTCAGCATACATGTGTGTGAGCATGACTGCATGCATGTGTGCATGCATGTGTGTGTGAGTGTCTGTCTCTGTATGTGTGTGTTTGTGTCTCTGTGGCTGTGTGGGTCTTTCTAAACTTGTATCTGTGCGCAGTACCGAGTCTCCTTTAATAATTCAAGCATCAGTTTCAGTCAAAAGAGAAAACAAGCATCAAAGACAGTACATTAAAACACACACACACACACACACACACACACACACACACACACACAGCATAAAGAAGACAGTAAAGAAACCACAGAAAGGGATGACAGAGCAACCACCACAGTCTTTCCACTCACACTGTACTTGGTCAACACGTCAGAATCATAGATGAACTTTTGTGGGTTTGACCCTGCTCTTGTGATGCACACCAGTCCGTATTTCCCCACGATTTTCTCTATCTGCAACACATCACATCCTTTGTCCATCCATATATCCCCACAATTTTCTCTATCTGCAACACATCACACCCTTTGTCCATCCATATATCCCCACAATTTTCTCTATCTGCAACACATCACACCCTTTGTCCATCCATATATCCCCACAATTTTCTCTATCTGCAACACATCACATCCTTTGTCCATCCATATATCCCCACGATTTTCTCTATCTGCAACACATCACACCCTTTGTCCATCCATATATCCCCACAATTTTCTCTATCTGCAACACATCACACCCTTTGTCCATCCATATATCCCCACAATTTTCTCTATCTGCAACACATCACACCCTTTGTCCATCCATATATCCCCACAATTTTCTCTATCTGCAACACATCACACCCTTTGTCCATCCATATATCCCCACAATTTTCTCTATCTGCAACACATCACATCCTTTGTCCGTCCATATATCCCCACGATTTTCTCTATCTGCAACACATCACACCCTTTGTCTGTCCATATATCCCCACAATTTTCTCTATCTGCAACACAACACACCCTTTGTCCGTCCATATATCCCCACAATTTTCTCTATCTGCAACACATCACACCCTTTGTCCATCCATATATCCCCACAATTTTCTCCATCTGCAACACATCACACCCTTTGTCCATCCATATATCCCCACGATTTTCTCTATCTGCAACACATCACACCCTTTGTCTGTCCATATATCCCCACAATTTTCTCTATCTGCAACACAACACACCCTTTGTCCGTCCATATATCCCCACAATTTTCTCTATCTGCAACACATCACACCCTTTGTCCATCCATATATCCCCACAATTTTCTCCATCTGCAACACATCACACCCTTTGTCCATCCATATATCCCCACGATTTTCTCTATCTGCAACACATCACACCCTTTGTCCATCCATATATCCCCACAATTTTCTCTATCTGCAACACATCACACCCTTTGTCCATCCATATATCCCCACAATTTTCTCTATCTGCAACACATCACACCCTTTGTCCATCCATATATCCCCACAATTTTCTCTATCTGCAACACATCACACCCTTTGTCCATCCATATATCCCCACAATTTTCTCTATCTGCAACACATCACACCCTTTGTCCATCCATATATCCCCACAATTTTCTCTATCTGCAACACATCACATCCTTTGTCCATCCATATATCCCCACAATTTTCTCTATCTGCAACACATCACATCCTTTGTCCATCCATATATCCCCACAATTTTCTCTATCTGCAACACATCACACCCTTTGTCCATCCATATATCCCCACAATTTTCTCTATCTGCAACACATCACACCCTTTGTCCATCCATATATCCCCACAATTTTCTCTATCTGCAACACATCACATCCTTTGTCCATCCATATATCCCCACAATTTTCTCTATCTGCAACACATCACATCCTTTGTCCATCCATATATCCCCACAATTTTCTCTATCTGCAACACATCACACCCTTTGTCCATCCATATATCCCCACAATTTTCTCTATCTGCAACACATCACACCCTTTGTCCATCCATATATCCCCACAATTTTCTCTATCTGCAACACATCACACCCTTTGTCCATCCATATATCCCCACAATTTTCTCTATCTGCAACACATCACACCCTTTGTCCATCCATATATCCCCACAATTTTCTCTATCTGCAACACATCACACCCTTTGTCCATCCATATATCCCCACAATTTTCTCTATCTGCAACACATCACACCCCTTGTCTGTCCATATATCCCCACAATTTTCTCTATCTGCAACACATCACACCCTTTGTCTGTCCATATATCCCCACAATTTTCTCTATCTGCAACACATCACACCCTTTGTCTGTCCATATATCCCCACAATTTTCTCTATCTGCAACACATCACACCCTTTGTCCATCCATATATCCCCACAATTTTCTCTATCTGCAACACATCACACCCTTTGTCATACACACCAGCTTTCCCAGAGCTGGGTTTTTTCCCCTTTGTTTTACCCACACTTATCATTATCATCATGAAGGAGGAGGGTGGCAGAATGGTTAAGACGCTCAGCTGCCAATATAGACAGTCCATGAGGGTGTGGGTTCGAATTCCAATCCTGCCCTTTCTCCCAAGTTTGACTGGAAAATCAAACAGAGCATCTAGCCATTTGGATGAGACGATAAACCGAGGTCCTGTGTGCAGCACGCACTTGGCGCACTGAAAAAGAAGCCATGGTGACCTCTGACAAAATCATATAAAAAGAAATCCACTGTGATAGCTACACAAATATATCAGCATGCAATCAAGGCCTGACTAAACACACTGGGTTATGCTGCTGGTCAGGCATCTGCCTGGCAGATGTGGTGTAGCGTGTATAATAATAATAATAATAATAATAATAATAATGTACATTTATATAGCGCCCTTTCTCTCTAAGAGCTCAGGGCACTTTTACATGAAAGAAAAATATTACGAGTTATATAAATCATTTATGACCACTATTTCTCAAAACCCCTTCCCCCCCCCCTCCCCCCCCACCCTCCCCACACACACTCTCTCCCTTTCCAACTCTTCTTCTTCTTCTGCAATCACTCGTGTGCACATGAGTGGGCTTTTACGTGTATGACCGTTTTTACCCCGCCATGTAGGCAGCCATATTCCGTTTTCGGGGGTATACATGCTGGGTATGTTCTTGTTTCCATAACCCACCAAACACTGACATGGATTACAGGATCTTTAACATGCGTATTTGATCTTATACTTGCATATACACACGAAGGGGGTTCAGGCACTAGCAGGTCTGCACATATGTTGACCTGGGAGATCGTATAAATCTCCACCCTTTACCCACCAGGCGCCGTCACCGTGATTCGAACCCGGGACCCTCAGATTGACAGTCCAACGCTTTAACCACTCGGCTATTGTGCCCGTCTTTCCAACTCTTCATACATCCAGAGCTGACATGGGTGGTGTCGGAGAACAAGGAAGCTGAGAGTGCTTATAGATAGGTTTTAAAAAGATGAGTTTTTAGTGATGAGCGAAAAGCAGAAATAGAATCAAATGCACGGATATGATGAGGAAGGTTGTTCCAGATGTGAGCAGCAGCAAAGAAGAAAGAACGTTCACCATAGCTTCTTGTATTGACACGAGGAAGTTTCAAAAGGTAACAGTCAGAGACAGAGCGGAGACTTCTAGCGGGAGTGTAAACACTGATAAAGTCAGAAGGATATGTAGGTCCTGCGAATTGGAAATCAGAATAGCAGAGACACACAACTTTGTATTTAATTCTTGCTTCAATGGGGAGCCAATGAAGAGTGTGGAGTGTATATGGATTTGTCCAAACACAGTGACGCCTCCTTGAGAAACTGACACTGAAACTATCATGATGACTGTTGCCTACAGCTAGCAGTATCACAGGTGTTGTTTCAGGAGTCGTGTCACTCACATCTTCATCTGCCCACAGACCCGGGGTACCAAAGGACTCCAGCAGGTCAGCCCCACACAGCAGCTTCAGGAGGGGCGGGTCCTCCCCCTCGGGACTCCGCTCGTAAGCATTGTCCACGCAGTCTGCACACACAGACACAGACACAGTCATAGGCACACACACACACACACACACACACACAATGACACATGTAGTATGATTGAACACACACACACACACACACACACACACACACACACACACACACATCTGACTGAACACACACAAACATGTGTAATTATGACTGAGCAGACACACATGTAATATGACTGAACACATACACTCACACATGACTAGAAACATACACACACACAACTGTAATATGACTGAACACACACACACACACACACACACACACACACACACACACACATGTAATATCACTGAACACACACACACTTACACACACATGTAATATGACTGAACACACACACACACACACACACACACACACACACACACATGTAATATGAACACACACACACACACACACACACACACACACACACACACATGTAATATGACTGAACACACACACACATGTAATACTAATATAACTGAACACATACACATGTGTAATATGACTGCACACACACACACACACACACACACACACACACACACACACACACACTCCCTCCCCCACCCAACATCCCCCACCCACACACCCACACACGCACACACACATTCCCAAAAGCAGAACAACACCCCCACCTTCAATGAGTTCTGTTTTCTTTCTGCGCTTGGTGGCGGAAGGTCTGATGTTTCCGTTGTACTGGCTCTCTATCGCTGCCTGATGATGACGCAACACCTTCTCCGTCTCCAGCCACGTCGGCTGCTCACACTCCCACGAGTCCAGTCTGCACACACACACACACACCCCTCCACATCTGTGTCCACCCTAGGGATTCTTCTCCTTCTTCTTCTTCTTTGTTCGTGGGCTGCAATTCCCACGTTCAATCATATGTACACGAGTGGGCTTTTTTCACGTGTATGACTGTTCTTACCCCGCCATGCAGGCAGCCATACTCCGCTTTTTGGTGGTGTGCATGCTGGGTATGGTTGTTTTTTTTCCATAACCCACCGAATGCTGACATGGATAACAGGATCTGTTAACGTGCGTATCTGATCTGCTTGCATACACACACAGAGGGGGTTCAGGCACAAGCAGGTCTGCACGTTATGTCATACCCTAGGGATAACATTCCACACACATCTCCTCCACCTGTGTCCACCCGATGTCTGTACCCCAGGGATAACATTACACACACATCTCCTCCATCTGTGTCCACCCAATGTCTGTACCCTAGGGATAACATTACACACACATCTCCTCCACCTGTGTCCACCCAATGTCTGTACCCTAGGGATAACATTACACACACATCTCCTCCATCTGTGTCCACCCAATGTCTGTACCCCAGGGATAACATTACACACACACATCTCCTCCACCTGTGTCCACCCAATGTCTGTACCCTAGGGATAACATTACACACACATCTCCTCCATCTGTGTCCACCCAATGTCTGTACCCCAGGGATAACATTACACACACACATCTCCTCCACCTGTGTCCACCCAATGTCTGTACCCCAGGGATAACATTACACACACATCTCCTCCATCTGTGTCCACCCAATGTCTGTACCCTAGGGATAACATTACACACACATCTCCTCCACCTGTGTCCACCCGATGTCTGTACCCCAGGGATAACATTACACACACATCTCCTCCACCTGTGTCCACCCAATGTCTGTACCCCAGGGATAACATTCCTCACACATCTCCTCCACCTGTGTCCACCCAATGTCTGTACCCCAGGGATAACATTACACACACATCTCCTCCACCTGTGTCCACCCAATGTCTGTACCCCAGGGATAACATTCCTCACACATCTCCTCCACCTGTGTCCACCCAATGTCTGTACCCCAGGGATAACATTACACACACACATCTCCTCCATCTATGTCCACCCAATGTCTGTACCCCAGGGATAACATTCCACACACATCTCCTCCATCTGTGTCCACCCAATGTCTGTACCCTAGGGATAACATTACACACACACATCTCCTCCATCTATGTCCACCCAATGTCTGTACCCCAGGGATAACATTACGCACACATCTCCTCCATCTGTGTCCACCCAATGTCTGTACCCTAGGGTTAACATTACGCACACATCTCCTCCATCTGTGTCCACCCAATGTCTGTACCCCAGGGATAACATTACGCACACATCTCCTCCATCTGTGTCCACCCAATGTCTGTACCCTAGGGTTAACATTACGCACACATCTCCTCCATCTGTGTCCACCCAATGTCTGTACCCTAGGGATAACATTCCACACACATCTCCTCCACCTGTGTCCACCCAATGTCTGTACCCCAGGAAAAACATTACACACACACATCTCCTCCATCTGTGTCCACCCAATGTCTGTACCCCAGGGATAACATTACACACATCTCCTCCACCTGTGTCCACCCAATGTCTGTACCCTAGGGATAACATTACACACACACATCTCCTCCACCTGTGTCCACCCAATGTCTGTACCCTAGGGATAACATTCCACACACATCTCCTCCACCTGTGTCCACCCGATGTCTGTACCCCAGGGATAACATTACACACACATCTCCTCCATCTGTGTCCACCCAATGTCTGTACCCCAGGGATAACATTACACACACACATCTCCTCCACCTGTGTCCACCCAATGTATGTACCCCAGGGATATCATTACACACACATCTCCTCCATCTGTGTCCACCCAATGTCTGTACCCTAGGGATAACATTACACACACATCTCCTCCACCTGTGTCCACCCAATGTCTGTACCCCAGGGATAACATTACGCACACATCTCCTCCATCTGTGTCCACCCAATGTCTGTACCCCAGGGATAACATTACGCACACATCTCCTCCACCTGTGTCCACCCAATGTCTGTACCCTAGGGTTAACATTACGCACACATCTCCTCCATCTGTGTCCACCCAATGTCTGTACCCTAGGGATAACATTCCACACACATCTCCTCCACCTGTGTCCACCCAATGTCTGTACCCCAGGGATAACATTACACACACATCTCCTCCACCTGTGTCCACCCAATGTCTGTACCCTAGGGATAACATTACACACACACATCTCCTCCACCTGTGTCCACCCAATGTCTGTACCCTAGGGATAACATTCCACACACATCTCCTCCACCTGTGTCCACCCGATGTCTGTACCCCAGGGATAACATTACACACACATCTCCTCCATCTGTGTCCACCCAATGTCTGTACCCCAGGGATAACATTACACACACACATCTCCTCCATCTGTGTCCACCCAATGTATGTACCCCAGGGATATCATTACACACACATCTCCTCCATCTGTGTCCACCCAATGTCTGTACCCTAGGGATAACATTACACACACATCTCCTCCATCTGTGTCCACCCAATGTCTGTACCCTAGGGATAACATTACACACATCTCCTCCATCTGTGTCCACCCAATGTCTGTACCCTAGGGTATCAGAGAGATGAACACGATGATCAACACAACAGTCAGAGAGATATGAACACAATGATCAACACAACAGTCAGAGAGATATGAACACAATGATCAACAAAACAGAGAGATATGAACACAATGATCAACACAACAGTCAGAGAGATATGAACACAATGATCAACACAACAGTCAGAGAGATATGAACACTATGATCCACACAACAGTCAGAGAGATATGAACAAAATGATCAACACAACAGTCAGAGAGATATGAACACAATGATCAACACAACAGTCAGAGAGATATGAACACAATGATCAACACAACAGTCAGAGAGATATGAACACAATGATCAACACAACAGTCAGGGAGATATGAACACAATGATCAACACAACAGTCAGGGAGATATGAACACAATGATCAACACAACAGTCAGAGAGATATGAACACAATGATCAACACAACAGTCAGAGATATGAACACAATGATCAACACAACAGTCAGGGAGATATGAACACAATGATCAACACAACAGTCAGAGATATGAACACAATGATCAACACAACAGTCAGGGAGATATGAACACAATGATCAACACAACAGTCAGGGAGATATGAACACTATGATCAACAAAACAGAGAGATATGAACACAATGATCAACACAACAGAGAGATATGAACACAATGATCAACACAACAGTCAGAGAGATATGAACACAATGATCAACACAACAGTCAGAGAGATATGAACACAATGATCAACACAACAGTCAGGGAGATATGAACACAATGATCAACACAACAGTCAGAGAGATATGAACACAATGATCAACACAACAGTCAGAGAGATATGAACACAATGATCAACACAACAGAGAGATATGAACACAATGATCAACACAACAGTCAGAGAGATATGAACACAATGATCAACACAACAGTCAGAGAGATATGAACACAATGATCAACAAAACAGAGAGATATGAACACTATGATCAACACAACAGTCAGAGAGATATGAACACAATGATCAACACAACAGAGAGATATGAACACAATGATCAACACAACAGTCAGGGAGATATGAACACAATGATCAACACAACAGTCAGAGAGATATGAACACAATGATCAACACAACAGTCAGAGAGATATGAACACAATGATCAACACAACAGTCAGAGAGATATGAACACAATGATCAACACAACAGTCAGAGAGATATGAACACAATGATCAACACAACAGTCAGGGAGATATGAACACAATGATCAACACAACAGAGAGATATGAACACAATGATCAACACAACAGTCAGAGAGATATGAACACAATGATCAACACAACAGTCAGAGAGATATGAACACAATGATCAACACAACAGTCAGAGAGATATGAACACAATGATCAACACAACAGTCAGGGAGATATGAACACAATGATCAACACAACAGTCAGAGAGATATGAACACAATGATCAACAAAACAGAGAGATATGAACACAATGATCAACACAACAGTCAGAGAGATATGAACACAATGATCAATACAACAGTCAGAGAGATATGAACACAATGATCAACAAAACAGAGAGATATGAACACAATGATCAACACAACAGTCAGAGAGATATGAACACAATGATCAACAAAACAGAGAGATATGAACACAATGATCAACACAACAGTCAGAGAGATATGAACACAATGATCAACAAAACAGAGAGATATGAACACAATGATCAACACAACAGTCAGAGAGATATGAACACAATGATCAACACAACAGAGAGATATGAACACAATGATCAACACAACAGTCAGAGAGATATGAACACAATGATCAACAAAACAGAGAGATATGAACACAATGATCAACACAACAGTCAGAGAGATATGAACACAATGATCAACACAACAGTCAGAGAGATATGAACACAATGATCCACACAACAGTCAGAGAGATATGAACACAATGATCAACAAAACAGGGTTGTGCGACACTACCGCGAGCGACATTACCGCGAGTAACACTACCGCGTGCAACACTAACGCGAGTGTAACCCTACCGCGAGTATCACTTCCGCGAGTAACACTTCCGCGCGTGCACCGTTGTCGCACGTTTAACACTACCGCGTGTAAGACTACTGCATGTAACACTTCCGCGCGTGCAGCATTGTCGCGCACTTTGTTTCAAACAGGTGCTGGTCACTACCGCAAAGAGAGAGTGGAAGTTCACTCAAGTGAGTTTGAGCGGCCACAAGAGAGAGTGTAAGTTCTTTTGGTTAGCACAACAAGCGTTGAGTTAGTGTTCAAGGACAGTGTTCTTCTGTCGAACACGCACTTTGCTTCAAACGTTGGCCATGGAGGTAATAAAGTCTCGTTACTCCAATGACAAGATCCTCTACAACTGGTATATTTACCGTCGAGACCGTATAAATAAAACAACGGTCAACTGGCGCTGCGTACAGGACACATGTAAAGGGAGAATCAGCACACCGCTTGACTACCGCAATGGTGCGGTCCCCAATGTAAAATATGACCACAACCACCCTGCCAACCCAGCTGACGTCCAGAAGCAGAAAAGTGTTGCTGAGATGAAAGAAAGAGCCGCTGCTACCGATGCACCACCTCGAAGGTTAATTGGTGAAATGATGGCAAATTTGACTGATGAGACGCTGACCAATTTGCCACAGAGATCATCACTCAGGCGAACAATTCAGAGAAAACGGAAAAGAGATGATGCCTTTCCCCCTCTGCCACGAAATTTGGAAGACTTCGAAATTCCGGAACAATTCAGAGACGTTCTAGTTGGAGGCACTCAAGTTAGGTTTCTATTGCATGATACAGGTGACGCTGATAATGATGTTGAAGAAGAAGAAAACCGGTTGAAACGCATTATCCTCTTCGGAACCGACGAAATGTTGCGGTTTATGACTGCAAACTCTAACTGGATGGCCGACGGCACGTTCAAAGTAGTTACTCGCGGTAGGGTTACACTCGCGTTACTGTTGCACACGCGGAAATGTTACTCGCGGAAGTGTCACTCGCGGTAGGGTTACACTCGCGTTAGTGTTACACGCGGCAGTGTTACACGCGGTAGTGACGCTCGCGGTAGTGACCCGCACCCACAAAACAGAGAGATATGAACACAATGATCAACACAACAGTCAGAGAGATATGAACACAATGATCAACACAACAGTCAGAGAGATATGAACACAATGATCAACACAACAGTCAGAGAGATATGAACACAATGATCAACACAACAGAGAGATATGAACACAATGATCAACACAACAGTCAGAGAGATATGAACACAATGATCAACACAACAGAGAGATATGAACACAATGATCAACACAACAGTCAGAGAGATATGAACACAATGATCAACAAAACAGGGAGATATGAACACAATGATCAACACAACAGTCAGAGAGATATGAACACAATGATCCACACAACAGTCAGAGAGATATGAACACAATGATCAACACAACAGTCAGAGAGATATGAACACAATGATCAACACAACAGAGAGATATGAACACAATGATCCATACAACAGTCAGAGAGATTCTGTCACCTACTTCACCCAGTCTGATGTCTTCAGAGCCTGACGCAGCATGTTACAACGGTCCTTTGCTGGGGCAAGGTCCTTCAACAAATCATCGTCACCATCATCATTAACATCATTCATGAATGTCTCACCACGTATCTCCTTCATCATTAACATCATTCATGTCAATCATTCTCACCGCATATCTCCTTCATCATTAACACCATTCATGTCAATCATTCTCACCACATATCTCCTTCATAGTTACCACCATTCATGTCAACCATTCTCACCGCATATCTCCTTCATGATTAACATCATTCATGTCAATCATTCTCACCACATATCTCCTTCATCATTAACATCATTCATGTCAATCATTCTCACCGCATATCTCCTTCATCATTAACATCATTCATGTCAATCATTCTCACCACATATCTCCTTAATCATTAACACCATTCATGTCAATCATTCTCACCACATATCTCCTTCGTCATCACCATTCATGTCAATTATTTTTACCACATATCTCCTTCATCATTAACACCATTCATGTCAATCATTCTCACCACATTTCTTCACCACCATTAACAACATTCATCAATGTCAATCATCAACATATCATCACCATCATTCATGAATGTCAATCATTCTCACCACATACCATCACCATCATCATTAACAACATTCATGAATGTCAATCATCAACATATCATCACCATCATTCATGAATGTCAATCATCAACATATCATCACCATCATTCATGAATGTCAATCATTCTCACCACATACCATCACCATCAACAACATTCATCAATGTTACTCTCACCACATTTCATCACCATCCTCACTGACACCATCCGTGTCAATTTCTCACAATATATCATCATCACCATCGCCACTGTTAATACCATTTACATCTATTATGCTCATCACAAATCATCGCTACCAGCATTGTTAATACCATTAATTATTTAATATCAATCAGTATCATCGAATATCATTACAGTTATGATCATTAACATCATTAATATCAATCATCACAGTTATGATCATTAACATCATTAATATCAATCATTCTCAGCACATACATGCACATATGAACATGTACACACAAACATATTTTTAGTGGCTTCTTGCGAGGACTTTGCATTTGTTTTATGCAAAATATGTGTGTGTGTGTGTGTGTGTGTGTGTGTGTGTGTGTGTGTGTGTGTGTGTGTGTTTATGCAAAATGTGTGTGTGTGTGTGTGTGTGAATGTGTGTGTGTGTGTGTGTGTGTGTGTGTGTGTGTGTGTGTGTGTGTAGTGTGTGTGTGTGTGTGTGTGTGTGTGTGTGTGTGTGTATGTAGTGTGTGTAGTCTGTGTGTGTGTGTGTGTGTTGTGTATCCACCAACATCATTTATCTGACTCCATTTCATTGTCACCTTTGCAGCCTTCATTAGTCTCAATGCAGGTAAACAATCATGTCATTTATCATAAACATATTGTTTAAATTCCTGGAAACAAAGTTTATTCTGAATCAAAATCAAAGAAGAAATCTCCAAAATCAAAAAGCAGAATCTCTCTAAGAGGAACACGTGCAATCAGTTGTTCTCACCTTTTTCTTGTAGCTGTCACTGACAGGTGAAATGATCCCCCCAACCACTTTAAACCTGCCTGTTTTGTTCAAAGCGTCTCGCCCCAGTTCTGCACACAACAGCCAGAAGTTCTGTACACACCATGCATTACGACAAACCTGTATTCCCCCTTCTCAACCACTTTAAACCTTCCTGTTTTGTTCAAAGCGTCTCGCCCTAGTTCTGCACACAACAGCCAGAAGTTCTGTACACACCATGCATTACGACAAACCTGTATTCCCCCTTCTCAACCACTTTAAACCTTCCTGTTTTGTTCAACTCTGTGCAGGGAGGGTGGTCAGCTGGAAAAAAAATACTTAAAACCAGTGTGTGGGGGATGGAACCAGATTCCAAGAAAGAAAAACACATAAAATGTAATAAGTGGATGTTCCTTACATATATAAATACACACATTTAGAGAGAGAGAGAGAGGTGTGTGTGTGTGTGTGTGTGTGTGTGTGTGTGTGTGTGTGTGTGTGTGCATAACACGTTCGCTAAAAGGTCTGCACCAACATTACAAATGCAGAAAAAGTATTCTGCATGTCTCTACTCTTTCAGTGCAGCTGATTCAAATGCCAGACACTGAATTGAACTGATTTTTTTTTGTTTTTTTGTTTGTTTTTTGTTTTGTTTTGTTTGGTTTGGTTTTTTGTTGTTGTTGTTTTTTTGTTGTTGTTGTTGTTTTTGCTGTTGTTGTTTTTGTTGTTTTTTTTGGGGGGGGTTATAATAGAGTAATTAAAGCAATGTTGTTTTTCACGAAGCCCTTGAAGGGGAAACAGTCAAATAAAACAAAGTGGAAGCCTCACATCTAATCACTCAACTGTCATACCTGCTCAGAATAAGTATGCATTGAAATACTTCTGTGTTTCTGTTCGAACCATGAAGTAAGAAAGATGAAAAATAACTGGTGAATGAAAGAGAGCACTAGAGACAGATTGACAGATAAACTGACGGAAGGTGTATTTGTCTTTTTCAGTTAAAACCACAATATATAAAATCTAACTTATGTACTGGATCACTTCCAGTGGTAATACAGTTATTTGTCTGTGACTCGGAACTTTGCTGTGCACAATTTGTCCTGTTGGGAAAGACACTAAAGGGCAGATCAGTTTTTATCTAGTCCTCCAGGGTGAAAAACAAAATGTAGTAGTCTGCTGATCAACTTCATACAGACTGACAGAGTACTTAACAAATAAAGTCGGGTTCTCACTGTGAAATATTTCATTTTCCTGTTAACAGTGTTCTTATGCAATCCCATGACACACTGGTTTACATCCTGTTGCATGTGGTTGTGTAACAGATGTAGAATAAGAATACTGTTTATCTAAATATTGAAAATGGCGTATGCGTACAATGGAAAAACATCATCATTATTCATAACAGCAAATTCGGAATCAAAACGAATGATAACGATTTCGAGAACGCTGAGTTTCACAGAAATGTTCTCTCTTTCAGTCTCACCCTCATCACACCATCAACTCGTGCCTCGCCTCCTCAAAGTATCATGGAGTAACGATAAATCTTTCATCTTAATCTTATCTTTGAGAGACTGTCCGTGTAAAATGACTAAATCTATAAAAGTAAAACAGGAAAAGATTCGAGTACATCTGGAAAACGGTACCTACTTTCGCATTTGATTTGACGCCATGAATATTCACATGGCCGTGAGGAAACTGAAGGTGATAAACAATCGAATATAAAATATATACTAAGACAACACAGATTACCTACCAAACATCCGCAGATGCATATTCGTCACGGGGTTGAAAGAACCACACGCCAACAAGATAACTTTCGGCGTCGCAGCCATATTCCGCTTCAAATTGTTAAGACTGTTCATTTTGATCACTGTTGATGACGGAGTCTTGTAAGTCACGTGACGTGTAGCTGGGCCTTTTATTTCCGGAAAAACCAGATCGATAAAATGCGTTTCTAAACTACATTGAGTATGGTTTAATAAAAGAACACCTGTATTTAAAGAAAGAGTTAAAGATAGAATCGACAGATGTCTGCAGATGAAATCGTATATGATTTGTGAAAAGCTTCGGCAAAAATTCCAAGGGGAATAATTAGAGACGTTGAAGACGTATTTTTGTTTCCCTGACAACGTGCTGAGAATGTTTCTGTTTCAGTTTCAGTTTCTCAACGAGGCGTCACTGCGTTCGGACCAATCCACATTCGCTACGCTAAATCTGTTAGGTAGATGCCTGACAGTAGTATAACCTAATCATGTTTTCTTACTGACATATTGGATTTCTTCTTACAGAGAACAATGTACATTGTGTTCCCATAGATTCATTTCAAGTTCAGTGCGTGAAGTGCACATGGTCTTGTACGACCTCTACTGACTCAAAACGTGACTGTCCGCAGAAAGCTCGTATCCCTGCATTTGCAGTGGTTGGTAGATTTACTGTTGGACCTCGAGGCTCGGAGTTTGGCCTGTAACTACTGACGAGTCGAACAGCACCTAATGAGATATCAGTATTACCAACACAAAGCTGCCAAACTTGCACTCAGTGAACAGTGACCGGCTGAAATGTCAGTTGTTATAATGATAACCGCTAAAGAAAGCTGGGAGGAAAAACGCCGTCAATCTGCTGTCCATATGGCCATTAGCAAGTTATTCAGGGGGGCGGGGGGGGGGGGGAGACAGAGAAAGGGAGGAAGAGAGGGGGTAGGGAAAAAGAGAATTAGGGGGAGACAGAGAGGATGGAGAGAGGGAAGACAGAGATGGAGGGAAGAGGGGGGAGATGAGAGAGAGAGGGAGAGGGGGGGGGGAGACAGAGATAGAAGGAAGCGAGGTACGGGAAAGAGGAGTAGAAGACAGACAAATGGAGGGGGGAAAGAGAGGGGAGGGAGAGAGGGAGGGAGAGAAAGGCAGAGGGAGACATTGAAAGAAAGGGAGGGAGAGAAGGAGGTGGAGAGAGGAAATAGACCGCAAGGAGAGACAGGGGGACTCGGACAAAGAAATGGAGGGAGAGGAAGAGGAGACAGAGAGAGGGCGGGGGGAGGGGGAAGAGAGGGACGGGAAAGAGTGAAGGGGGAGAGAGAGAGAGAAAGAAAGAGAGAGAAAGAAGTACGAGACAAATACAATGAGGGGAAGAGGGAAGTGAAAGAGAGGGAGAGTGATAAAGAGGAAAGAGAGAGAGGGGCAGGAGACAAACAGAGGGGAGAGAGGGAAGGGAGAGAGGGAATGGGGAGACAGAAGGGGGGGGGGGGTGGCGAGAAGATGGGAAAGAGAGAAAGAGGTGAGACAGACAGAGAGAAAGGGAGGAAGAGAGGCCGGATGGGGGAAGAGAGAGGAAGAGGGAGACAGAAAAGAGAGGGGTGAGAGGGAAGGAAGAGAGGGAATGGGGAGACAGAGAGGGAGGGAGAGAAAGGAGAACAGGCGGGGGAGACCGAGGGACAGGAGGAAGAGAGGGAGAAAGAGGCAGAGGGAAACAAAGACAGGGAGAGAGAGAGGGAAGAGAGAGCAAGGGACTACACACAGAGAGAAGGGGTAAGGAGACAGGGAAGGGAGAGGGAGGGAGACAGAGACAGGGAAGGGAGAGGGAGACAGGGAAGGGAGAGGGAGAGAGAGGGAGAGACAGGGAAGGGAGAGGGAGGGAGAGGGAGACAGAGACAGGGAAGGGAGAGGGAGGGAGAGGGAGACAGAGACAGGGAAGGGAGAGGGAGGGAGACAGAGACAGGGAAGGGAGAGGGAGAGGGAGGGAGACAGAGACAGGGAAGGGAGAGGGAGGGAGAGGGAGACAGAGACAGGGAAGGGAGAGGGAGGGAGACAGAGACAGGGAAGGGAGAGGGAGGGAGAGACAGGGAGAGAGACAGGGAGGGAGAGGGAGGGAGACAGAGGGAGAGACAGACAGGGAAGGGAGAGGGAGACAGAGACAGGAAGGGGAGAGGGAGTGAGAGGGAGACAGAGACAGGGAAGGGAGAGGGAGGGAGACAGAGACAGGGAAGGGAGAGGGAGGGAGACATAGGGAGAGAGACAGGGAAGGAAAAGGGGAGATAGAAAAGGAGAGGGAGACATAGAGAGGGGGAGGGAGAGAGGGAAGGGAGAGGGAGGGAGACAGAGGGGGAGACAGAGACAGGGAAGGAAAGGAGGGGGAGACATAGAGAGGGGGAGGGAGAGAGGGAAGGGAGAGAGGGGAAGAAAACAAGGGAGACACAGAAAGGGGTAGGGAGAGGGAAGGATATATATATATATATATATATATGGAGAGACAGACAGACAGACAGACAGAATCAGAGTCAGAGAGAGAAGAAGGAAGAGGCAGAACATCAGAAGGTGTGTGGGAGCGGAGATACCCAATAACATATACCAAAACCTTGGGGCGAAAAGAACTTAATTAACAAGCCGTCCCTCCCGACTGACGGTGACGTTGTGTGGTACGTCCATGTCACGATTTACCTCTCGGTCCTCACGTCATGACTCATCAATCAATCATTCAATCGGTCCATCAGTCAGCCCGCCAGTTCATCAGTCAATGTTCTATAGGTATCTAAATGTGATGATTTTCAATCAGTCAGAGGGCGATTGTTTCGAACGAGAGCTTTAACTAGAAATTACTTTCGAGCTGGCAAACTTCCAAATTAGAACAGGCGGAGAAAAACGCTATTTTGACACGTTAGAAAAAGGGAGCATATCTTTGAGAGCAGATGGTTTTCACTAGGTTGACTGTCCCACACAAAGAATTTGTGCGTCATTGGTTTGTTTTTTAATTTTTATCTTTTTATTCAAACGTGTTACTTTAGCGCGTATTCTTGAAGCTCCATGTGCTTTCAGCTACTCATTGTCAGTGATGTGTTGAAAACAATCCATACGACATAGCAATAACCTGATGTGTTGAAAATAATCTATACGACATAGCAATAACCTAACATGTCATAATTACTAGCTTAGGAGTCTAGCAGTGTTGTTAGTCTCTCATCAATTATCCAGCAAATGTACCTCACTTCTAAACACGAATTTCCCAGTGTAGTCGCATTTATAATGCGACGTTTGAACAGAGATCCTGAATTAAATCTATCAAAATAGAATTCTCGATGAAATGGGGAGGCGGAGGAGGGGGCGGGGCGGGAGGGGGGGGGTATGGAGATGAGGACTATAAGGAAGGATAGTAGACTGCGGGTAGAAGGGTAAGTGTTTTGGCCTGGGTTTTTTCTCATATCATTTTTTCCCCTTGTATCCAGGCTGGAAAACCTATCGACGGTTAACACACTTGTAACAGTTATTACGATCAAGCCAAATAAATGCATCATCGAAAGGGGAAAAGAACTTCACGCTTGGCGTCCCTTTCGAAAATAAGATTATCAGATCGTCAGGAAAAAAAAAAAAGTTTAAAATTCAGTTTATTCAGTTTCAGTATTAAAAAAAAATCTTTGAATGGTCAGACTGAAAAAAAATATTGCCAACATCCACCTTCAGTGACAAAATGACGCGGCACAACCACCAACATGAACTGTGATGTATGTCTGCGGGCATCAGGCAGCCAGCCGTTGATTTGATTGGTTCAGAGCAACGGGGAAGGTGATTGTGAGGGTGGAGGCGGGACCCCATACGTCACAGGGGGAGGAGGATGACGTCACGATGTGTGACAAAACTGTGGCGGTTGTCCAGACTGCAACACACCAGTAGGAAGGGCTGACCCTTGCCCTCGCCTCTCTCCACCACACTGATACCTGCAACTACCACCACACAACCAACAACAACAGAACAACTAAGAGAGAGAGAGAAAACCCAGAAAAAACAACAACTTGGAAGTAAGACGACGAAACAACGAAAAGGAAAAAACAACTCTAAAAAAGCGACAAGAAAAGAAACTGGTTTTAAAGAGCATTGAAGAGAAATTACCACAACAAAAATGGTAAGTAGGCTATATGGTGTGTGTGCGTGCGTGTGTGTGTGTGTGTGTGTGTGTGTGTGTGTGTGTGTGTCTGTCTGTCTGTCTGTCTGTATTCGTCTATGAGTGTGTGTGTTTGTGTGTGTGTGTGTGTTTACGTGCGTGCGCGTGTGTGTGTGTCCCTATGCGTGTGTGTGTGTGTGTGTGTGTGTGTGTCCAAAGCCTCTGTGTGTGTGTGTGTGTGTGTGTGTGTGTGTGTGTCTCCCTGTGCCTCTGTGTATGTTTGTGTGCGTGTGTGTGTGTGTGTGTGTCCGTGCTCTGCGTATGTGCGTGTGTATGTGCCCATGCCTCTGTGTGTCTGCACCTCTGTGTGTGTGCGTGTGTGCGTGCGTGTGTGTGTGTGTGTGTGGTGGAGGAAGGGGGGAGGTGCATGGTGCGCCTCCCTGAAAGAGCTGCTGGTTCCTTCAGACTGGATACTGGGCACTGTGTTAACGAACGATCCGTTCCTGTGGAAAAAAAAAGAAAATAAACGAATGAATGAATGAACAGATAAACAAATAAATAAATAGGTAAGCAAACCCCCTTCCAGAACCTCATGACGTCTTCCAGAACCCGAGGTCTTCAGGAAACCAGTCCGCCCACAGACCTGACGACCCGACAAGACCAGAACATAGACACCAGACTTCCTGTCCATGACCACAACATAGACACCAGACTTCCTGTCCATGACCACAACATAGACACCAGACTTCCTGTCCATGACCACAACATAGACACCAGACTTCCTGTCCATGACCAGAAGCAGGATGAGGACCTGGACTCGTGAGCCCTGGAGACGAGTAGAACAGTGAACTGAGAAGATGGAGGTGTACAGATGTTTGACACATTATAGAAACTGACAGAGCAAATCTCAGCAAATGAACAAAGTTTCCACAGTGTAATTGTAGAAACTGACAGAGAAAATGTCAGCATATGAGCAACGTTTCCACAGTGTAATTGTAGAAACTGACAGAGCAACTGTCAGCAAATGAACAAAGTTTCCACAGTGCAATTGTAGAAACTGACAGAGCAACTGTCAGCAAATGAACAAAGTTTCCACAGTGTAATTATAGAAACTGACAGAGCAACTGTCAGCAAATGAACAACGTTTCCACAGTGTAATTATAGAAACTGACAGAGCAACTGTCAGCAAATGAACAAAGTTTCCACAGTGTAATTATAGAAACTGACAGAGCAACTGTCAGCAAATGAACAACGTTTCCACAGTGTAATTATAGAAACTGACAGAGCAACTGTCAGCAAATGAACAAAGTTGCCACAGTTAATAGTAGAAATTGACCGAGAAAATATCAATATAATTATGAACAAAGATTTCCATTGTGGATTGCAGAAACTGATAGAGAAAATGCCATTGAATTTATGAACACTGGTTTCCACACAGTTTTTTTCGAAACTGACAGAGAAAATGCCATCTTGTGAAAACAGTTTCCACAGCGTTTTGAAATAAAAAACAAAACAAGAAACAAACAAAAAACAAAAACAAGAAAACAAAGAATAAAGAAATAATAGATAAAAGGCGGATAAGAAGTCAGCCCACGAGGCACAGTCTCCAAGTGTGGTGTCACTGTTTCAGGCTCACCTCACCCTGTGTCTCCTCGTCCTGCCAGTCATGGCGCTCACCCTCCCGGCCCCGGCAGTCCACCCCGGTGCGGTCCTCAAGCATGCCTCCCCGGCCATGCACGCAGCCAAGTCCTCCGGGTACGGGTACAAGAAGCTCCACGGCGCTGCAGCAGGAGCACTGGCCTACGGGGGTGCCTACGGAGCTGGTTTTCCCTTCGGAGGTGTCGGACTAGCCGGCTTGGGCCCTTACGGCTTGGGGGCAGGGGGATTGTACGGCAAATCTTTAGCCTATGGCGGACTGGGTGGACTTGGTGTCTATGGTAAAACAGCAGTCTATGGCGGACTGGGTGGACTTGGTGTCTATGGTAAAACAGCAGTCTATGGCGGACTGGGTGGACTTGGTGTCTATGGTAAAACAGCAGTCTATGGCGGACTGGGTGGATTTGGTGCCTATGGTAAAACAGCAGCCTATGGCGGACTGGGTGCCTATGGAGCACAGCTGGGCTACAACCCTCAGCACACGCTGAAGGCCTACGGGGGTAAAGCCGGGGGCTACATGAACCAGTACGGGATGTACCCCGCTCTGGGCCACAAATACAAAGCACTAGCCTCGCACCTTGCTCCGCAGCTAGGCTACGGGGGAATGTACGGAAAGTACGCTGCTTACGGGGGCCTGCATGGAAAATACGCCGGAGACGCCTACGTGAACAAAGGTGTTGGCCTTGGCGGCTATGGTGGCGGCCATCTTGCTGGCTACCCGGGCGGCTACGTGGGGAAACAGGTGGGCGGCTACGGTCCGGTGGGCTACCCGGGCTCCGCTGTGGGGTACGGTGCTGGCTACGGCTCCGTGAACATGCTGGGCAAGAAGGCGTTGACGACTTACGGCTAGTCTCCACGTAAGGATCTGGGTTATAGCAGTAACACGCTGATGACTTAGGGCTAGTCTCCATGTCAGGATGTTGGGTTATAGCAGTAACACGCTGATGACTTGAGGGCTAGTCTCCAAAGTCAGGATGTTGGGTTATAGCAGTAACACGTTGATGACTTAGGGGTAGTCTCCAAGTCACGATGTTGGGTTATAGCAGTAACACGTTGATGACTTAGGGGTAGTCTCCAAGTCAGGATGTTGGGTTATAGCAGTAACACACTGATGACTTAGGGCTAGTCACCATGTCAGGATGTTGGGTTATAGCAGTAACACACTGATGACTTAGGGCTAGTCACCATGTCAGGATGTTGGGTTATAGCAGTAACACACTGATGACTTAGGGCTAGTCACCATGTCAGGATGTTGGGTTATAGCAGTAACATGTTGACGATGTATGGACCATGAACTGTTTAGGATGGTGGATTATGATAGTAAAGCATTGGCGACATAAATATGGATAGTGAACATGTGAGATTTATTTATTTTATTTTATTTTATTTTATTTACACCAAAGTGTGTTGGATGATGACAGAAAAGCGTTGACGAGATATGAATACTGAACACGTGAAGATGATGGATTGTGATAGTAGTAAAGTGTTGACGACATATCAACACTGAACATGTGAAGATGATGGATTATGATAGTAGTAATGTGTTGACGACATATAGATACTGAACACGTGGAGATGATGGATTATGATAGTAGTAATGTGTTGACGACATATAGATACTGAACACGTGAAGATGATGGATTATGATAGCAGTAATGTGTTGACGACATATAGATACTGAACACGTGGAGATGATGGATTATGATAGCAGTAAAGTGTTGACGACATATAGATACTGAACACGTGGAGATGATGGATTATGATAGCATTAATGTGTTGACGACATATAAATACTGAACACGTGGAGATGATGGATTATGATAGTAGTAAAGTGTTGACGACATATAGATACTGAACACGTGAAGATGATGGATTATGATAGTAGTAATGTGTTGACGACATATAGATACTGAACACGTGAAGATGATGGATTATGATAGCAGTAAAGTGTTGACGACATATAGATACTGAACACGTGGAGATGATGGATTATGATAGCAGTAAAGTGTTGACGACATATAGATACTGAACACGTGGAGATGATGGATTATGATAGTAGTAAAGTGTTGACGACATATAGATACTGAACACGTGAAGATGATGGATTATGATAGTAGTAATGTGTTGACGACATATAGATACTGAGCACGTGGAGATGATGGATTATGATAGCAGTAAAGTGTTGACGACATATAGATACTGAACACGTGGAGATGATGGATTATGATAGTAGTAATGTGTTGACGACATATAGATACTGAACACGTGGAGATGATGGATTATGATAGTAGTAATGTGTTGACGACATATAGATACTGAACACGTGAAGATGATGGATTATGATAGCAGTAAAGTGTTGACGACATATGGATACTGAGCGAATGGAAAGGATACTGGATTTATATACTATTAAAAACCGTTTCCTCATTTTCTTTAACTGGTGGGTTGGCTGACTGATCGAAGCATTACTTCATTCGTCTCAATAGCCGTGCAGATAAAAAAAAAAAAAGTTGTTTTTCTTTTGGAAGGGAGGTGAGGGGTGTGTGTGTGGGGGGGGGGGGGGTGGGGGGGGGGGGGGGGTACGGGTGTCTTTTGCATTAATTTTCTTTTTGCGTCGATAGGAAGCCGCGCCTTTGAAGATCCTAAAAAAAACAAATGATTCAAATCAGCAATGATGCGATAACCAGGTGCTGGTCTGTGAAAATGACGTCAGGGATTCAGCCGGCGTCGGACTGACGTCAATGAAATGACGTGGACAAATCCATCACAGTGTCGTCAGCTGGTGACCTCGGCCGATGTCCGTTGGACACGTTTCACCGAACTGCCCCCTGTATTTTTTCTGTAAATCTGGTTTTATTTTCATTTTGTTTTATTTCATTGTATTGTATTGTATTGTCTATAATCCTGTGGTAATCCCTATACAGGGGCAACAATCCACAATTTCTTTGTTGAAGAATCTTTTGGACGAGTCACGAATAATTCAATCAAAAATGTGGCAGCTGCTGATACGGATATTCATGACATTTGAAGATCGATGACGTTATCTCTCTCTCTCTATATATATATAGAGAGAGAGAGATAGGGATGTGGTGTGTGTGCTATTTATTTATTTATACATTTTTATTACATTTTCATTTTTGTATTGATTTTTGAGAGAGAACATTTGTGACACAACATGGGGGGGTGTGGATGCTGGCGGGGGGGGGGGGGGGGGGGGGGGGGTAACTACCGTTCTGTTTTCACTGAAACTTCACGCGGGGTCAAACAGAAATCAGACGGCGAGCAGGAACAGGGCGGTTCAGTCCACGTGTGGAGGAAGTCCTGTCCTGCCTCAGGACCACCCAGTTCCCGACACAACACAACGTGCCTCAGGCCCGGCAGTAACGGTGGGCGGACGTGCGGGGTTTGACAGCTGTGGGTGATCACTTATGTCCGCCGGCAACACACTGATCACTGCTTCCTGGTTCACGTCACCCTCTGGTGTTCGCTGTTCCTCCTTTAGCAGGATGGAGGGCGTGACGGAAGAGAAGGGGGGTTGTTACTGGGGGGGGTTGTTACTGGGGGGGTGCGGGGGGGTGAGACGGGGGGGATGGGGCGGGGATGGGGGGGGGGTAATTACAGGCCCCAACTAACATGGTGTATAATTTCCAGGTTTCAACAAACAACACAGTGTGTTTTCCAGGGCCCAACTCACAACACACTGTGTGTTTTCCAGGGCCCAACCAACACACTGTTTTCCAGGGCCCAACTAACACCACTGTGTGTTTTCCAGGGCCCAACAAACAACACACTGTGTGTTTTCCAGGGCCCAACTCACAACACACTGTGTGTTTTCCAGGGCCCAACAAACAACACACTGTGTTTTCCAGGGCCCAACTCGCAACACTGTTTTCCAGGGCCCAACTCACAACACTGTTTTCCAGGGCCCAAGCCCAACTGACAACACATTGTGTTTTCCAGGTTTCAACAAACAACACATGGTGTATTTTCCCAGTTTCCGGTTTCAACAAACTGTGTATTTTCCAGGGCCCAGCAGTCAGCAGACAGTGATGCCAGGATGGTTCCACTCACCACCCGACTTCCTGCACCAGCCAAAGATCGTCACACCATTCACGTCATCTTCATTTCCTTCTTCGCTCTTGGACTGTGAAACACTTTCGCCTTTCGTGCAAGCTTTCTATACTCATGCTGAGACCATGAGCTCATTTCTCAGTAATAAATAAAAAACGAACTGTTAAAAATTCGTGTGTGTGTGCGTGTTCATTCTTTTGTTTGACGGGTGCAACAGCCAAGTGATCCTGTAATCCACGTCAGCGTTCGGTGGGTTATGGAAACAAGAACATACCCAGCATGCACACCCCTGAAAACAGAGTATGGCTGCCTACATGGCGGAGTAAATACGGTCATACACGTAGAAGCCCACTCATGTGCATACAAGTGAATGCAGAAGTAGTTCTTTTGTTTAACGTCTATCCACAATTTTGATTTCAGACGAAAACACACCCACTTTCCCAACCCACCCATACCTCAAGTCATCACTACTTTCTCTATTCCTCTCTCTTCAATTAAAAACAAGAAGTATGAACAAAATAAACCACCAACTACACATCCAGTAAAATTACAACTGAGTAAAATTGCAATGGACAGTCCATGGGGTTCCTAATTTAACTCTGATCTGTTCCAAACATATTTCAAATACGAGTTAGTTGTCATTATAAAAATAACAAAACAGAAAAAAAAAAAATACGCGTTTCCAATGGATGCAGATAGAACTGTGGATTTTGTAAAATAAAAGGAATTAAAATATTAAAAAAAAGAAGAAAAAAAAAAGCTGTTTCCATTCACAAATATGCACAGGTGCAACTGCATTACCACAAATTGTCATTTCAGATTTTTTTTTTTTTTTTTTTTTTTTTTTAACATCCATGCAGTCACAGTCTGTATATTGGACTGGTTAAACCAGGCTTCTGCTACTGTAATAATCCTTTTGTATTTGAAGACGTCACAAATCAGTATTGCTCAAGCTGTATTTCGCTTCTTCTTTCTAACAGGGTCAAACCCTACTTTCAGTTTACTGATTCACTTCCAGCACCATTTTCTTCAGTACAGGGAATGCCAATCATAGAGTACTGTGAATATTCGTTGCGTCTTCTTTTGTGTGTGTGTGTGTGTGCGTGAGCGTACATGCGTGGAACTTTGTTGTCACACTTAAATCTTCTAAAAATCACACACACACACACAGAGTTTGCTTCCTTGCATACAGATAGATTCAACACGAGACCCACAAAATGCTTCAGAACCATTGATGTTTACTTTGATGATGGTAACTGCCTGTCTCTTGGTATACTCTGGCTTGTTTCTGTCTTTACTCTGATGAGTACACCAACACCCTGTTGAGTCTATAGTACCACCGTAAAAAATAAAAAAAAGAAAAAAAAAAGCTATGGTTCATGATCATAACACTTGTTCACAATGTGACAAAGTATTTGCAATCGCTAGGCGATGTCCAGTTATTTTGTTGTTTTTTTAAAAAAATGATAAAAAAAGGATTTAAAAAAAGAGGCTACATCATCTACCTGAATAGGCACAAGTGATGTGTCTCCCCCTGCCCCATTTGTTGGGCAAGGGGGAGGTAATAGGAATCAGGATTGTCCTCCCCTCCTCTTTCACCTTCCCTGTCAAGGGAAAATGTCTCACCAGTCCTCTGCAAACTGCTGTCAACACAAACATTGACACAGTTCTTGGTAAACTGGTGTCAACACAAACACTGGCACAGTTCTTGGCAAACTGGTGTCAACACTTACACTGAAACACAGTTCTCTGCAAACTGGTGTCAACACAAATATTGGCATACAGTCCTTTGCAAACTGGCGCTAACACAAACACACAGTTGCAAACTGGTGTCAACACAAACACAGTTGCAAACTGGTGTCAACACAAACACTGACACAGTGGTGTTGACACAAACATTGACACAGTCCTCAAGAAACTGGTGTCAACACAAACACTGAAACACAGTTCTCTGCAGACTGGTGTCAACACAAATACTGGCATACAGTCCTTTGCAAACTGGCGCTAATACAAACACACAGTTGCAAACTGGTGTCAACACAAACATTGGCACACAGTCCTCAAGAAACTGGTGTCAACACAAACACTGACACAGTGGTGTCAACACAAACACTGACACAGAGGTATCAACACAAACATTGACAGTCCTCAAGAAACTGGTGTCAACACAAACAACACACAATGCAGGCACCTGCCTACACATCCTTTCGTACCACATGCATGCATACATGCACATCACTCAACATGAGAAAAAACAAACAAAAAACAAAAACACACACCATGTTAACCTCACTTCTTCAAGTGCCTGCTCATGATGGTAAAATTACACACATGCACAACATATTTCTACCAACTTTACTTGACACTCAACATGGAAAAAAAAAAAAAAAAAGATTCCATGTTTAACTTCATTTCTTCAACTGCCTGCTCATTCAGGTAACGTTCTGATTATTAATTTTTTTTTTTAATGGAAAAAAAGAAAATGACCTGCAATCAACTTTGGATTTGCATATACAGGCATATTCCTTCACACACATAATCAGGCTCCTATATCCTACGCAGTCATTAACACACATTATCAAATGAACATCAACTCTAACACCAATGCAGCAGATCATTTTGCTCAACACTGAACCACAGAATATGAGAGGATTCTGCTTTTGCTCACATCGTCACTGGCTTTCCAGCAACACAAGTACATTTCTGAGCATCAACCCACAATAATCCGATTTTCAAAAAAAAAGTTACTTCAAATACTGATATTCATTATGCTTTTCCATGCTCACTCGTACAGAATGCCTGCACACATTAAAATTGTAAACATTTGCTCAAAAAAAAAACACATGCATCTTCAACATTGAGCGAAAATGTACATTGGTGATTTGTGTGTGTGTGTGTGTGTGTGTGTGTAAAAGTTCTCAGATTATTCCCCAAACATGCAAACACTGTGAATACCAACTCCCAATGGAACAAGTATTCAAAACAGTATTTGTGTGTACAAGTGTACACACACACACACACACACAGATACACACACACACAGATTTTTCACGTTTTTCTTCACACATCCCCCTTACTGTGTGAGAAAACATCTTAAAGCTTCCCCATCTATCACTATGGGAACATTCTTTCAGACCACGCATTCTCTCAAACCACCACCAACATGCAACACCACACACACACACAGGTACACAGACCTCAGCCTAACACTGGATACTATCTACCACACACACACACAGGTACACAGACCTCAGCCTAACACTGGATACTATCTACCACACACACACACAGGTACACAGACCTCAACCTAACACTGGATACTATCTACCACACACACACACAGGTACACAGACCTCAGCCTAACACTGGATACTATCTACCACACACACACACAGGTACACAGACCTCAGCCTAACACTGGATACTATCTACCACACACACACACAGGTACACAGACCTCAGCCTAACACTGGATACTATCTACCACACACACACACAGGTACACAGACCTCAGCCTAACACTGGATACTATCTACCACACACACACACAGGTACACAGACCTCAGCCTAACACTGGATACTATCTACCACACACACACACAGGTACACAGACCTCAGCCTAACACTGGATACTATCTACCACACACACACACAGGTACACAGACCTCAGCCTAACACTGGATACTATCTACCACACACACAGAGGTACATATACCTCACACTGGATGGTGCCCACCACACACACATTCCTCAACACTGGATATCGCCTACCACACACACACAGGTACACAAACCTCAACATTGGATAGTACCTGTCACACAGACAGGTAATCACACCTCAACATGACACTGAACAGCACCTACTATACACAAGGTACGCAAACCTTAACACTGGATAGTACCTACCACACACATGTACACAGACCTCATCACTGGCTGGTACTTATCGCACACACAGGTAATCACACCTCAACATAACACTGGATAGTACCTACCACACACAGGTACACACACCTCAACATTCACTGGTACTTATCGCACACAGAGGTAATCACACCTCAACATAACACTGGATAGTACCTACCACACACAGGTACACACACCTCAACCTCCGCTGGTACTTATCGCACACACAGGAAATCACACCTCAACATAACACTGGATAGTACCTACCACACGCAGGTACACACACCTCAACATTCACTGGTACTTATCGCACACACAGGTAATCATACCTCAACATAACATTGGATAGTACCTTCCACACACAGGTACACACACCTCAACCTTCGCTGGTACTTATCGCACACACCTATTTCAAGATGAAGTAAACAATACAAACAGTTAAGTCCTACAAAGCTTTCTTCACTGTCAGCAACGCATGCTGCATGATATGAACATTCTGATTTCCACTCGCCATAGCCCATCTCCCTAACCCCCATTTCCCCACCCCACCATCACAAAACATAAAGAAAAAGAAAAAGAAAAAGAAAAAGAAAAAAAAAGAAAAGCAACCTTTCACTGGTGAGTCCTCAATGAGCTTTGAAAACAGAATGCCAAGTATTATCAGCCTAAAAGCTGGACCCACTTCATCACTGTTTATTTATCATCATCACCCTTTAAACTGCTCTGGCTAAAAACCAAACAAAAAAACACCACCACTAAACATCTCTTGAAGCTCTTCACTTCCCTTTTCCCCCAGCTGGACATGTTTTTATTTTACCCACCCACACACACAAAGCAACATACATGTCCTTTTTACTTCATCCACACCCACACACACACACAGTGACATGCGTATGTGATTACTCACACACGCATACACAGAGTCACACACATGCACAGTCACATGACTGCAAAGAACACTCACACATGTGTGTGTAATGCTTGTGGTTAAAATCTCAATGGATCCCCCCTTTTCAAGAGCAGTATATATATAAAAAAAAAAACCCACCAAAAATAAATTTTAAAAATAAAGGAGGGAGGTGGGGGGAGGGAAGGGAGAAAGAGAGATGGCAAGCTGGGAATGTCAACATCCCGCTCTCTTCAAACGACGTAACACACCTCCACTTTGGCGTCACTGTTCAGACAGCGTCAAAATTCCGTAACACTCAACTGCAGCAAAAGGACGACAAAAAAATGAACTTAAGAAAGTGGAAAAATCAGCTGTGTGACACTTCAGACACTCAACACAGAGAAGGCATGATGATGTTATGTGTGCAGACAACACAGCCAGCAGCGTGTTCAAACAACACAGCACACGTCCTTTGGCAAGTGTAACAACACACCAACACATCTTTCCACAGCAAACAACTAACACATGCTTGTGGAAGAACAACACCACACAAACACATCAACACAGCTGTGGAAGAACAACAACACACATCAACACAGCTGTGGAAGAACAACACACATCAACACAGCTGTGGAAGAACAACAACACACATCAACACAGCTGTGGAAGAACAACACACATCAACACAGCTGTGGAAGAACAACAACACACATCAACACAGCTGTGGAAGAACAACAACACACATCAACACAGCTGTGGGAGAACAACAACACATCAACACAGCTGTGGGAGAACAACAACACACATCAACACAGCTGTGGGAGAACAACACACATCAACACAGCTGTGGAAGAACAACACACATCAACACAGCTGTGGAAGAACAACAACACACATCAACACAGCTGTGGAAGAACATCAACACACATCAACACAGCTGTGGAAGTATAACACCACAAAAGCACATCTGTCATCAACACAGCTGTGGAAGTACAACAACACGCAAACTCATCAACACAGTTGTCGAAAGGGCAACGATACAAATACAACACACTAACATTGTTATGTGTATAACACCACAAATTTTCAGCTTCAAGAAAGTGTCAAAAGTGTGTGGAATAATCCATATACGCTACACCACATCTGCTGAGGGGGGACAAAAACCCCCAACTACAACAAAACCTGAATAGATGCCTGAAACACATGAACATGACACACTATAACGATTGTGAAAGTGCAACAACACACAAACCCCACTGAAACGCTTGCAGAAGTGTACTGACACACAGCACAGTCATGGGAATGCAGAATAATAATACTAATAATAAACCAACTAAAAAAAAAACAACATCCAAAGAGGGAAGTGGAACACACTACACACCAACAGAGCCGTGGAAGCTCAGAGGACCAGATACCTGGGTGCAGGGTGTGGCACCCTCAACACACCGCTAAGACCTGAAGGTATGACCACCAGACTTCACCATGGCAATCACCACCTCCACACGCACATGAAAGTACCAGCACAAGACATCACCATGACAACTAACTCCCCACCACACACGCCCATGAAGGTACGACCACCAGACATTGCCATGACCTCCCCTCTTCCCACACACACACACACAGTTAAAGACATCACCATGATAACTCCCACACCCCCATGATGGTAAGACGACAAAACGTCACCATGACAACAACCCACCCTCCACACATGAAGGTAAGACCACCAGTCATCACCATGACAACTCACCCCCAACACACACACACACAAACTGCACAAAGAGGAAGCACGGATTTGTCACCACCACCACCACCACCACCACACATGGCAAAGCACAGCCGAGAGGAGAAAACAGAGAAAGAACTGACGACGGACCAGTGCTGCAGTACCCATGTCCTCCCTTGCTGGGGATTGTCAAACTGATGTGCGCACACAAAGGTTTGAACCTCACCCCACAGAGCAGGGAGCAGGGCTGGGGGCCGTGTGGTCAGACCAAACCATCAACACCTCCACACGCCTGATTTCAACGTCCACTTCCACCACCAATGATGAACGCAAAACCCTTTTCTGCTTTCAATGAACTGAAAACAGTGTTTGGTAATGAACTCTTGGGGGGTGGAGAGGGGGGGAGGCCAACAGATTTACAGACTTTTGCTTCAGTATCTCATCTTCTTCTTTGTTGGTGGGATGCAACTCCCATGATCACTCATATGTGCAGGGAACGACAGAGCACAACCGTTAGCATCAAGGCAATCCAAGAATTCTAAGTTGATGTCTTCCTTCGTTTCGTGAGCTGCAACAACCATGTTCACTCGCATGCACGAGGGGCCTTCTTCATGTATGACCGATTTTACCCCTGCCATGTAGGCAGCCATACTCCACGTCTTTGAGTGGGGCACTGGTGTGTGTGTGTGTGTGTGTGTGTGTGTGTGTGTGTGTGTGTGTGGGTGGGTGGGTGTGGCCATCCAGTTGCACAGCTCCACCATTTTTACCCCTGTAATGTAGGCAGCCATCCTCTGTTTTCGGGTGGGACAGAGTGTGTGTGTGTGTGTGTGTGTGTGTGTGTGTGTGTGTGTGTATTTCAGAGGCCTTCCAGTTGCACAGCAGATGACTGATGTTCTACAGTCTCTAATGGCCAGCTCCTGTCAGGAAGTGAGGGAGCCTCTGGTGCCAGGGAGACACGCAGTGTGTGTGTGTGTGTGTGTGTGTGCAGCCACCTGGTCCCGTCTTCAACATGGCCCACAGGGATGAACAGCACATGATTTTCTCAAATAGGTGCCCAGTGGTGCGACTCGAGTCCATTCATGGTGGACCGACCACACACACTGAATGGAGGAGTACACAGCTAAAGGTACAGCAACAACAAAAGAAAGCCAGCTGTGTCTTTACAAGCGCATTTGTAACAAACCTTATCATTTTCACCTTTTTTTTTTTTTTTTTTTTTAAACCCCTACAAAAGTGAGATATACTCCCCCCCCCCTGTGTTAGTGTTCTTGAACAGCAAATGATAGCAAGTGTGATAAAATGACTAGGGGTGGGGTGGGGGTGGGGTGCTCAGGGAAATGAGATTCACCCACAAGGGGTGGTCATGAAAAACCTTGGGACACACCTGGTGAAAATCAACAAGAAAAAAAACGGTCCCCCCAAAAAAACCCAAACAAACCAACATATTAAAATAAAAACAAGAACCTCACCCCTCCCCCTCAAAAAAAAAACCCTTAACAAAACAGGATGACAATGGCCTCTCCAACACCCCACATGACTCTGGTGACAAGCACTTGTACCCACAGAAAAATAGCACCAAGTACAGTTGGTATCCACCGGATACAAATTTGTAAGAATTAACACATGTTATACATATAAAGTACACACACACACACACAATGTGCATATATGTAATCATACAAATACATGCATCAGCGTATGTATTGTGAGGAAAGTTCAAACTGTGATGTCTCAACACGTTACAAAAAAAGAACTGTTCAAAACCAAACCATGGCGACAACAAATTGAAAGGTTCCCAACAACCTGTATCAGACATACAGACCAAAGTCAGTGGTAACAAGAGAAAGGAACACGGTGAACTGTGCTTATAGTGCATCGTGTAACATCCAATGCCAGTCATCATCAAGTCTGCTTTATTTGCTGCTTTGTCATGCCCAACACATGACTCCATCCTGCCCTACAAAAAAACAACAAAAACAAAAAAAACCCTACCTTAAAAAAAAACCCAAAAAAAAACAACAACAACGACAACAAAAACCAAACAATCCTACCTTAGAAAAAACCCTACCTTACAAAAAAAACCCAACAAAAACCAAACCCTACCTTACAAAAAAAACCTACAACAACATCAACCAAACAACCCTACCTTAAACAAAACAAAAAAACTGTACCTTACAAAAAACAACAACAACAGCAACAATGATAACAAAACAACCCTACCTTACAAAAAACAACAACAAAACCAAACAACCCTACCTTACAAAAACAACAACAAAAACCCTACCTTACAAACAACAACAATAACCAAACAACCCTACCTTACAAAAACAACAACAAAACCAAACAACCCTACCTTACAAAAACAACAACAAAAACCCTACCTTACAAACAACAACAATAACCAAACAACCCTACCTTACAAACAACAACAACCAAACAACCCTACCTTACAAACAACAAGAACAACAAAAACCAAACCCTACCTTACAAAAAAAAAAAAAAAACACCCAAAAAACAACAACCCTACCTTAAAAAAAAAAAAAAAAAAAAAAATCAACAAAAAACAAACAACCCTACCTTACAAAAAAAAAAGAAGAAAAAAAAAAAAGAAACAAACCCTACCTTACAAAAAAAAAAAAAAAAAAAAAAAAAAGCAGCTCTGGAACCAAATACTGGACTGTGACTTCCCTGCACGAAACTGCAGACAGTTTATTCCCCCCCAACTATCAGCACTCCCATCCAAGACAAGGCAAGGCTATCCACACTGTCCACAGTAAGAGTTGTGACCACACCAGTGCAGTACACCTTGCAACACTGCACTGGTCGGTTTCCATGCAACCTGCACACACACACACACACACACACCTGGTTTTTCTTTCAACACCACAATCTGCATAAAGCAGCTACACACATACCGAACATCTGCTTCTTATTTCAACACCACAATCTACACAAAGTATATACACACATACCAAACATCCAGCTAACATCTCAACCCCACCGTCTAAAAACGTTTCATCACAAACACAAACAAAACAAACACATACCACTAGCAAGTAAGTAAAATGTAAAAATTGCAGATGCATAGGAAGAAGCCGAACATGTCCAGAACAGGCAGAGAAGTGCTCCGCGCCACATAGCCGATACTACACAACACCCGGTCAGCTCTGACCGGCAGACACCACACTCCACTCCCACAGACAGGGACCAGGTCCTGTCCGCTTCACTGGCCATCCACACCCCCCAAAAAACAACGTTAAAATTCAACTGAAAGGTTAAAGGTCTCATGGCCTTTTATGACCATGGGGGTAGTGAATTCATCACCACTGTAAATCAAGGGCTCGGCACAGGATAACAAGACCCAATCCTCTCCTTCCGCTGTTCTGACCCCCAAGCAAACCAAGTCCCAAGTCAGGTAGCCATTCACACCAGGGTGGAGTGCGGAAAAGTTGGAGTCCTCCTCCACCAGAACACGGTGCACAAACAAACCGTCAACAAAAACCCACACTGCATTCCATCCCAATTATTCCATTTTAACCCACCGTTCACAAGCAACATGTGGTTTGCAGCTGACAGGAAGTGTGCTCAGAATTTTCCCTCCTCACCTCGACAGGTGTGATCTCGCTGCCTGTCACACGTGTACCTAAAAACTTTCCTCCTACACAATTCCTTCCCTTTCATTTTGCATACACACTGTCATATGCTCCATGTCTGGAAACACAGTGTTCCACTTGCTAGGAGAGCTGTCCAGCGTCCAAACAACCGTTCTGACCACTGCTGCTGCTGCTGTCTGTCTGCAAAAGGCACAGCCAGACAACATTTAACTCAGACACTGCAGCGTTTGTCACTGTCTAATGGTGATAATGGCTGTGGTGTAGGCAGAATTTTGTTGCGTTTTCAAAGGCCCAGCCCCACATGAACTGTATGCGTTGTGTAGAAGGAAAGTTTTAGGCGCACACACACACACACACACACACACACGTGTGCACACTCACAGCACACACATCGCAC
Organism: Babylonia areolata; assembly: GCF_041734735.1. Taxonomy (NCBI): domain Eukaryota; kingdom Metazoa; phylum Mollusca; class Gastropoda; order Neogastropoda; family Buccinidae; genus Babylonia; species Babylonia areolata. The sequence goes on along the minus strand of NC_134894.1, from coordinate 63,627,418 downwards.
TGACACACATTCTATCACGTCAGACGTTTAACTGAGTACAAACAAATCATCAACATCAACACAAAACATATAGTGAATGTCACCAGACTTGTCACCACACATGCAACAAACATCATCACTCACACATCAAACATCTCCACACACAACAAACACAACTCACACAAGAACCACACCAGACACTGTCAATGTGACCACCAATACCACCCCCAATTTCCATGTGGTGCAAAGGGGCAACACAGCCACTGGCACATCACCATCACACAATCAACATCCAAACTAGAAGTAAACAAAAATTAATCATTTCAAGGGGAAATAAAGGGGGCAAAGATTTTTTTTTTCTTTTTTTCTTTTTGGCTAAACCATTACATACCAAAACATTTCTCAACAAAAATAACTGTTATCTTCAGAAATGTTCCATCTTCTACCATCGCCACCAATCTTCTCCTCCAAAAGTCCAGTAGTTCAGACATGTTCAATGTGATCACCACCCCCTGACCAGTGTGAACAAACTATCATCTGTGGACTGCAGTCAGTATACACAGCCTGGTGTGGAAACATGGAGACCGGACCTAACTGCCATACAGCGTTTAAAACATCAACACGACCTTCCATCACTACCAGCATCGTTCACATCTTTGTCACACACAATGAAAGCTCCCTCGTTATCAGCCTCTGGTTATGAGGAAACAGGAAACCAATACAATTTCTTGGTGAAAAACCTCCCTGCCCATAGTGCTGATGGTCAACAAAAACGTCACACGAACAAACAGAAACAAAAAGCTAACAAACCAACAACCAAAAACAAATAAATAGCCAGCAGCTTGTACCAAATGAAGAGGTTGCATAAACACAAAAACCTGTTCAATAGCAGTGTCACCTTCGTTGAAAGATTCTGTCCATGCACACTCATGTTCATAAATTAATCAATTTCAAATCTCATTTATGAATTCAACAACAAGTTCACGTTCGCTCAGTTACTCTGGGTTGTGTCATTGCACTGGGATGAAATTCATGTACGCTTCACCACATCTGCTAAGCAGATCCCTCACCAGCAGTGTAGCCCAACAGGCTTGTCAGGCCTTATGGGAAAATGAAAAGAAATTAAGTCAAAATAAGATACAAAAGTAATTAAGGAGACAAGTAAACAAATCAATGAATTAATAAATTTGATTAGCATAAAAAACTAAAATACAATTAATAACATATTTTGACAAAATTTTAAAAAGTTAAGAAGAGATATTCAATAGTTCACCGCTCAAAGCCATGTTAATGATGGTAATCCATGCAGTCCAGACTGCAAACAGTCGGTGAATGGAGCTCTCTGACCCTAGTGACCTTGACCTTTATCTCTGCCACTTCTGACCTTAGTGTCCTTGACCTCCATCTCTAACCTGTGACCTTAACCATCTCTGCTACCTGTGGTTTCAGTGACCTTGACCACAATCTCTCTGCCACCACCTCTGACCTTGACCACCATCCCTCTGCCACCTCTAACCTAAATGACCATGACCGCCATCTCTGACCTTGACCAGCATCTCTCTGCAACCTCTGACCTCACAGTGACCAGGATCAAGGAAAGGAAACGACCTCAGTGGACTGGAAGCACAGTGTGTGGATTTCCAGAGAGACAAGAGCGGCAAGCGTTGGTTCTGCAGGTCATCAGTGTAGCTCCCTCACGGAAGGTCTGGACACACGCTCACCGCCCTTCACTGTCATCATTCATCACTTCTCATTAGTGACTCCAGGGTCATAACTGCTTCTAATTGCCTTCACAATGATCACTTTTTCATCACTAGAACTTCCAGCAGAACTGATGAACCAAGACACAGACCACCCGAGTGAGAAGTAGGTCACATCACGTTAAGGGCAGCCCACCACCCCATAATTTGCTTTTCTTAGTTTGCACTGCCTTTGTTCCAACAACTTTTCAGCACTGTTTATAAATGAATCAGTTTGAATGCATAATGGCAGAAATGTGGCAAGAAACACGCTCAAAGTAAACATAAAAGACTAAAGAAAATAATGGGTGTAACTATAAAACCAAATATATCTTGTAAACTTGCAAAAAATCCCTTTGTCAGGTCAGCAATTTCCAAAAAGAAATTCTAGCCTTTCAGTGATTGAGAAAAAAAAAAAAAAAAAAAAAAAAAGGAAAAGGAGATGTGTATGCGCATGTGGTTTTCGATAAAAAAAACAACCACCTGGGAATCTTCAGGAAAATCAAGACAAAAGTGGGCCTACAAACCTCCCTAATGACTGACATACACTGCTCCACACCTGTCTTTTTCCTTCGTTTGTAAAACAACGTTTCATTTTCCACAAGGTTCTGTTAATCTTCTTTATTAAAACAAAACAAAAAAAAAGTGAAATAAATCTGTTAATCTTCTTTATTAAAACAAAACACCAAAAAAAGTGAAAAAGTAAGCAACGTACATGTTACATGTTAACCCCAAAATAACAGTTCACTGGGGATCAGGACAACCAGCTCTGAACCAAACCCTTCATGTTGATCCACTTGGATGGAAGGTTGATGAAAACGTATCATTCTTGCTATCCTTAAAAAGAAAATAAAGAAAGACATACGTACAGACAGACAGAAAGATAGATATATCACGGTGGTAACCAGCCTACAAACTTGCGGCATGTGGGGCCAGCCTAAAAACAAGTGTAGCAATGTGGTTCTACACACGTCCCATCATCACACACACACTACCAACAACAACAACAACAACACCATGGACTCAGTGGTTCTCCCCATCCACACTGCACACCGTCCCATCTTCACACACTACCAACAACAACAACAACACCATGGACTCAGTGGTTCTCCCCATCCACACTGCACACCGTCCCATCATCACACACACTCACTACCAACAACAACAACAACACCATGGACAGTGGTTCTCCCCATCCACACTGCACACCGTCCCATCATCAGACACACACACTACCAACAACAACAACAACACCATGGACTCAGTGGTTCTCCACATCCACACTGCACACCGTCCCATCATCACACACTACCAACAACAACAACAACAACACCATGGACTCAGTGGTTCTCCACATCCACACTGCACACCGTCCATCATCACACACTACCAACAACAACAACAACAACACCATGGACTCAGTGGTTCTCCACATCCACACTGCACACCGTCCCGTCATCACACACTACACAACAACAACAACAACAACAACAACACCATGGACTCAGTGGTTCTCCCCATCCACACTGCACACCGTCCCATCTTCACACACTACCAACAACAACAACAACAACAACACCATGGACAGTGGTTCTCCCCATCCACACTGCACACCGTCCCATCTTCACACACTACCAACAACAACAACAACAACACCATGGACTCAGTGGTTCTCCCCATCCACACTGCACACCGTCCCATCTTCACACACTACCAACAACAACAACAACACCATGGACTCAGTGGTTCTCCCCATCCACACTGCACACCGTCCCATCATCACACACTACCAACAACAACAACAACACCATGGACTCAGTGGTTCTCCACATCCACACTGCACACCGTCCCATCATCACACACTACCAACAACAACACACAACACCATGGACTCAGTGGTTCTCCCCATCCACACTGCACACCGTCCCATCATCACACACTACCACTACCAACAACAACAACAACACCATGGACTCAGTGGTTCTCCCCATCCACACTGCACACCGTCCCATCATCACACACTACCAACAACAACACCATGGACTCAGTGGTTCTCCCCATCCACACTGCACACCGTCCCATCATCACACACACTCACTACCAACAACAACAACACCATGGACTCAGTGGTTCTCCCCATCCACACTGCACACCGTCCCGTCTTCACCCACGTCCTCACACAGCACGTCTGTGTGCTGCTGCACCAAAAGCACACTTCCCACGATGATCACCACAGCGACTTGAAACGACCCCGGAGAAGCTGACGGTCTGGTCCATGCGTGGAGCTGTCCCCTACTGGCAGGGAACAGTACAGGTTTGTGTTGACACCCTCACCCAAAACCCCATCATGGAAAATATCACGCACCTTGCACAAGCAACTACGTGGAACATCAGTACAAACACACAGACTACAACAACACACACACACAAACTTAAAAGATGCATCAATACTACATCAACAAACATCAATACTAAGGCGAAGTGTGATCCAATCAACATGTAACATCATGTGATGAAAAAAAAATCTTTTAATGCAGTGAATACTGCCAGTCCCATAGAATGACAGACAACCTGTGTGCAGACACACTATCACCTGACAACAGCCGCAGTTTGTCATTCTTAGGACTGACCTTTCCCACACCACCACCACCTTTTGGACAATTCACATTCTGATTCAAGCCTTTATATCTTTTTCTGCAACATAACTTTACATTCCAATTCACTTACTTACCTCTTTTTCTGCAACATAACTTTACATTCTGAATTACACACTTAGCAATCTCTTTCCGCAAAACAACTTTACATTCTGATTCAAACCCATACATCTGTTAAAAACTCCAACATAACTTTACATTCTAATTCACACACCTTTTCTGCAACACAGCTTTACATTCAAAATTCAAACACTTCATGTTCTTTTTCTGCAACATAACTTTACATTCTGATTCACACGTTTGTATCTTTTTCTGCAACATAACTTTACATTTTGATTCAAACCCTTAAATCTTTTTTAAAAACTCCTACATAACTTAACATTCTGATACACAAGCTTGAACCTTTTTCTCCAACATATCTTTACATTATGATTCACACCCTTCATAATCTTTTTCTGCAAAAATATTTTTACATTCTGATTCACACGCTTATATTTTTTTTCTGCAACATAACTTTACATTCTGATTAAAACCCTTATATATCTTTTTCTCCAATATAACTTTACATTCTCAATCACATCCTTCATAATCTACGACATAACTTTGCATTCCAAATCACACATGTATCTCCTTTTCTGCAACATCACTTTACATCCTGATTCAAACACTTACCTCTTTAGGCAAACACAGACACACCAACATTTTGTTTTTCTTGTTTCTTCGTTTTTTTTGTTTAAATATGGATGACATAAAATGCATTCTTGAGTAGAACACAAAGTGCATGGTTGGTTAAGGAAGGTGCGGTGCAGTGAGGGGGGTGTGGGGGGATGAAGGTGGCAGTTTGAGGGTGAGGGATGGACAAATCACCATGCAACAGGAGGGTGGATGGAGGGTGTGGTGCAGTGAGGGGGGTGTGGGGGGATGAAGGTGGCAGTTTGAGGGTGAGGGATGGACAAATCACCATGCAACAGGAGGGTGGATGGAGGGTGTGGTGCAGTGAGGGGTGTGTGGGGGGATGAAGGTGGCAGTTTGAGGGGTGAACAGATCACCATGCAACAGGAGGGTGGATGGAGGGTGTGGTGCAGTGAGGGGGGTGTGGGGGGATGAAGGTGGCAGTTTGAGGGTGAGTGATGAACAGATCACCATGCAACAGGAGGGTGGATGGAGGGTGTGGTGCAGTGAGGGGGGTGTGGGGGGATGAAGGTGGCAGTTTGAGGGGTGAGCACAACACCATGAAACATGGACGGGACAGGGAAAGGGGTGAGGTTGGGGGAAGGGAGGGTGTGTGGAAGGAAAGGGTGGTCAGGTCTCCCTCCAGCATCTGCAGGGGATGGTGTTGAGGAGGAGGTGAGGAAGGCTGGTGAGGGGCAAAAGATGAGGCATCACCAAAAGGTGAATGTTTAAGTTTAAGCAATGTCAGTTAGCTCATAAAAACCACTGTGTAGGAACGTTTTGTTCAGTTACTGCGTGACATCACAAAGCACCATGTGGCATCATCACCACCTGCCCAAGCCGAAGAGTTTTTGTTTTGTTTTGTTTTTTTCTCAACAAACTGCTGACTGGGCCAGAGAACTTAGTCACCCAACCCTTCAACAACTGACTCAACCAGAAGGAAGCAAAAATCTGGTTAGACAGTCAAAAAAAAAAAAGAGAAAAAAAAAAGTAGCACCACTCACTTGACAGGAAATCAGCCCCTAGTCTCAGTGGACACTGTTCTTCACATTTCTGTCCTCGTACGCCAAGCAATGAAATACAAACTTGTTTGGAATACAAACTTTTTGATGAATCAGGGTTAGGACACAATGAAGGCTTCATTTTTTTTCTGCGAAAGTGTGCCTTCTTCCAGCAAACAAAGACTGGACGAAAAACGAATTTACACTGTGCGTGAAAATACTTTTTTCTCCTTTTCAACCAGCTTGCACGAGTGTTAAGATCTGCAAGGCGAGTTCTTCAGGTCAGTATCATCATTCCATGGTGATCTGATTGCTCCACAAGCCAGTCCTTTTTTTTTTTTTTTTTTTTTTTAAATAACATAACTAGTTGCATTAGGAAACGGGAGGGAGTTTATATACAATGGGAAGCAACCAGTCACAACTGTTTTTGATGTCTCCACATGGAAGGAGTGGTGTATTGCACAGGACAAGAATCAAGACTCCTGCCAGAGTCTGCACCAGCGGCTCACGGTATAGTACCAGTGATCAAATAAATATTTTGAACACAGTGTAAAATGGTTTCACTACAGTCTGTTGGCTAGGAAAGGCACATTTAACTCATCTTGTGTTGTTAGTGAAAAGGTTGCATTCCAAACGGTTGGTGGTTGTTTTGAGGAACTGAGGTTGCCCGTTCGAACAAAACAGTGGTTTCTGCTGGGAGACCAACGTCAGCAGCCATCAGAACTGCTTCAACAATTCAAGGTACCGCTTTAGGATTATAAATATATATTTTGGATTGACTAGATATGGTATGTGTGTACACATTTACAACTGACCAGGAGACTTTAAAGTCAAAACCAGTCTGTGAGAGTGGGGTTAAGTAAGGGTGTGGGGAAGCCCAATAAGCAAAACTTTAGTAAATAAATAAGGGGGAAAAAAACAAGAAAGGTTATTCCTTCAAGACCCACATAAATCCAAAACAAAAAATTATGGAACAGGGTAATAACAAATCAGATTATCTTTTACACACACACAAAGACGTTGTTCCTTGTCACCTTGACCTTCAAAACGGACCATGGAAAGGGTAGACCTTGACTTTTGACCTCTCACCCCAATGACCACATCACACAGGGTGTTGACATGGTAGAGGTTAACGACCTTTGGTGTGTGCCCCAGAGGTCTACTTGTGCAGTGCTGGGCTGCAACTGCCTTCTGTCGGGTGTATTGTGAAGCCACTTGCCGTGGCGGAGAAAATGCCTGCACCAATGTGCCATGGAAATACACACTCTCTCACACACATGCACACCCACAAAACTCCAGTAACACTGGGGTTTTACATAGACTTGACTGTGTGAGTCAAGGTAGGAAAAAAGAAAGGAAAGAACAGGACTTGGTCAGAAAGACCTTTTATTTCGGAAAAAACTCAAACCAGGAATTAAAAAAAGTCTAAAAAATCTAAAAATGCTTCCTGACAATTCCTTAAGATACAAACAGTCAAAGATCTACTGTTACACTGTTAAAAATCAGAACAATCAGCGAGAAAAACAAAAAACCACAAAAATACACAAGCATCATAAAAATCAGAAAACCCCCCAGAAAACCTAGAATGAAAAGAACCATTCCTCAGTGATTCTTTTCTTTGTCACAAACATCTCATTTCTTCCTCACCAGCTGTCGATAACAGCAAACCAAACCAAGTTCCGTGACATCACTTCCAACAAGTTACTGAAAGAAGTCTGCTGTCGTGAACACAAAGACTGGTGGCAGCCGTCTCCTGTCTGGGTGAAGACCACTTCTGGATGATGGTGACGATGACGACGACAGACTGCAGGCCACAGATGGTCCAGGCTGCAGCTGCTCCACAAAGTACGAGAAGATTCACGACAAGGGCTCGGGGCCCTGACCTGCCCTGTTCACAAACCTCCCCACGCAGTCATACCGTTCTACACCTGGAGTTACAAAACACTCAATCTTCAATGGATTCCTTGTTGTTGATGATGGGGATGCGGCAGGCAAATCTCTTCTATGTCTTCTAAAAAGCTTTGCAAAAGATGAACATTCTTAAAAAAAAAAAAAAAAAAAAAAAAAAAAAACACCAGACATATAAATATTTGCTTAAAATAAATTTTTAAAAAATGAACAAGACACAGCTAAGATTTGAACTATTTGACAAAGACATATCCTCGCTAGACAGACGTCTCTTTTCTTCTGTCTGGGTGTCACACTTTGTTTTCTGGAGGAGGAGGGGAGAGGAGCTGGAGGAGGAGGGGGGCAGGAGGGGGGAGAAGAAGGGTAGGGGGTGGGGAGAAGACCAGACTCCAAAGAATACCTACTTCAAAAAATGAGAGAAAAAAAGTGTGTTTTGTTACATGAAGAGGTGGGGAGGGGGAGTTTCCGTAAAACATTGAGACAATAAAACTGAGGGCTCAACACGCCGTCAGCCCCACATCAACATTCATGAGAGGGGAAAAAAATGTCCTACATGTGGACACATTTTCTCTCTCTCTCTTTTTTGTGGATAAACATAAAACTCCATCCCGGTGTGAACAGTTACACAGGCATTGGAATTACCAAGACAAAACAAAGATGGCATGGTCCCAACTCTACCCTTCTCTCTTCTTCAACAACCAATGTTCAGCTACCTTTTTTTTTCTTTACTTTTTCCAAAATGTGTCTTTGGTTAAGAACCTCTACTCATTCTTTCTTACTGATTTTGCTGTTCAGGACGGATTCACTGTAGGTGGCACACTTCCCTCACAAATAAGGTGCTTCATTTGACTCCAGGATGAAAACGTATGAAGACATATTACTGCATGATTGATGACTAATGCACAAATTGACTTTTTTTTTCTGTTCCAAAATCAGCTCTCTAATTCACAAATTTCAAAAGATCTGGCACCCAGACAAATCTTATCTATGCCATTCCTGCACACAGGGAATTATCCTTACATGGTTCTATTGGTAAAGAATTATCCCTATACTTTTAATGAAAATAGATAATCCCACATGGTTCTATTAGTAATGGATTATCCCTACAGTTCTACTGGTAAAGGATTATCCCTACACTTTAATTAAAAATGAATTATCCCAACAAGGTTCTATTAGTAATGGACTATTTCTACATGGTTCTATAGGTAAAGATCATCCCAACACTTTGATCGAAAATGAATTATCCCTACATGGTTCAACTGGTAATGGATTATCCCTAAATTTTTATTGAAAATGGATTATCCCTACATGATTCCATTAGTTATGACCTATCCCTACATGGTTCTATTGATAAAGGATTATCTCTACATTTTTATTGAAAATGGATTATCCCTGCATGGTTCTATTAGTAATGGACTATCCTTATATGGTTCTATTGGTAAATGATCATCCCTACCCAGTTTGATTAATAATGGATTACTCCTACATAGTTCTATTCTTAACACTAAACACTGACACTGTATGACGTAAAACACCGGCCAGAGAAGTCACTTTCAGCAAAAAACAAAAAACAAACAAACAAACAATAAACCTGACAAAAATGTTGGATCTAAAACCCTGTCCACACACCTTGTGAGCTCTCAGACGTCCAGCAAACGAAGGACACTTTTCTGCTGTACAATATTCTACCCTCTTCACACCTGTGTTTCCTGCCTTAGCCCCCCCCCCCCCCCCCCCCCCACACCACCCACCAAAGTCATCCCTTGGTAAATCCAATGCCTTGCAACATTCAAACAAATTCTCTCGTCACACAATCACATACAACCGAAGCATAGACATGACAAATCAAATTTGCAAAAAAACAACAAACAAAGAATGAATTTGCAAAAAAACAAAGAAAGAAAGAATGACAATTTTGTTGTAGTTCAGGAAACACATCTCCAACAGCTTTTCTATAAGCCTGCAAGTTTTGGGGCGAGAAAGAAAGAACATATGAACCTTTCCCATAAAACCCCAGCCATATAGACATGAACAAATGCTTGCGATCAAAACAATTCACCAACTTTTTTTTTTTTTTTTTTTGGCCATTTTATCGATTCATCCCACAACAGTTATGCTTTCAATTCCCAATCAAATCATGCTGTATTCACCCAAATGACGCTTCAGCACAAACAGAAAATGAGACACAATGCTGAATTCCTGTGGAAGACCAGAATGAACAACGAACCACTGATTCCATGCCTTCGGCCATTACTGAGCATTACACCCCCCCTATCATGAACAGCAAAGTCACAATAAATGACAGAAACCTCACACGGACAATGTCATTTCTGTCTGTTCACAATAACTCTCTCAACTACTTTGAAAGCGTATAAATGAGCCACCACATGGGACCGGACGTTCCACACCAATTACCACTCATTTTTCAGCCATATGCATGTCACATTTACTCAATTTCGCAAGTGACTGTACACGTGTTCATAACCAAATACTGGCACACAGACAGTAGCTATATGCATGTCACATTTCCTCAACTTCACATGTGACTGTACACGTGTTCATAACCAAACGCCGGCACACAGACAGTAGCTATATGCATGTCACATTTACACACACACATGGTGAACACATAACTGAAATGGTGTTTCATATCAAAACACCAAACACACAGGCACATGCATGTCACGTTTTCACGCACAACAATTAAATGACCATGACAATTACCAAGCATGCTGATACTTAAGGCACTGACCCAGTGAGTGAACACCTGCAAAGCACAACATTTGGCACATGTCCAACCATTCAAAAAGAACATCTGGCAAAACATTTTGGTGCATGTTTAACCATTCAAAGTGAACATTTCGCAAAGCACAATATTTGGTACATATGTAACCATTTCAACAAAAATGATCAAACTAACACTTAAAAAGGTAGGGATGATATTTCTATCCATGGAAGTTGGGCAGGAGGGAAGGGAGGATGTATACATCAAACTGGTACTTTAAGATGGTGTTTCTATCCATGGAAGTTGGGCAGGAGGGAAGGGAGGATGTATACATCAAACTGGTACTTTAAGATGGTGTTTCTATCCATGGAAGTTGGGCAGGAGGGAAGGGAGGATGTATACATCAAACTGGTACTTTAAGATGGTGTTTCTATCCATGGAAGTTGGGCAGGGGGGAAGGGAGGATGTATACATCAAACTGGTACTTTAAGATGGTGTTTCTATCCATGGAAGTTGGGCAGGGGGAAAGGGAGGATGTATACATCAAACTGGTACTTTAAGATGGTGTTTCTATCCATGGAAGTTGGGCAGGGGGGAAGGGAGGATGTATACATCAAACTGGTACTTTAAGATGGTGTTTCTATCCATGGAAGCTGGGCAGGGGGGAAGGGAGGATGTATTCATCAAACTGGTACTTTAAGATGGTGTTTCTATCCATGGAAGCTGGGCAGGAGGGAAAGGAGGATGTATACATCAAACTGGTACTTTAAGATGGTGTTTCTATCCATGGAAGCTGGGCAGGAGGGAAAGGAGGATGTATACATCAAACTGGTACTTTAAGATGGTGTTTCTATCCATGGAAGCTGGGCAGGAGGGAAAGGAGGATGTATACATCAAACTGGTACTTTAAGATGGTGTTTCTATCCATGGAAGTTGGGCAGGGGGGAAGGGAGGATGTATACATCAAACTGGTACTTTAAGATGGTGTTTCTATCCATGGAAGCTGGGCAGGAGGGAAAGGAGGATGTATACATCAAACTGGTACTTTAAGATGGTGTTTCTATCCATGGAAGTTGGGCAGGGGGGAAGGGAGGATGTATTCATCAAACTGGTACTTTAAGATGATGTTTCTATCCATGGAAGTTGGGCAGGGGGGGAAGCAGGGGAGGGAGGGAGGGAGAAGGTCTGGCATGGCAGGGAAAACTGGACTGGTAATGTTTAAACTTTACTTCCGCCTCACCCAATTAAAATAAATAAAACTTTAAAATGTTTCCCTGTTGTACACTGCTACGTTCCATTTTATTTCAATCTAGTTCTCACATTGTTTGAAATTGGTGGAGGGGCGGGAGGGGTGATTGGGTGGGGGGGGGTGGCGGCGCAGTCACAGATACGTAAACTGATCAACACTTATGTCCACCAGATCTTATCCGTTTCACTGAAAGAATTAAAATAATAAAATCAAAAAAAAGATTAAAGAAAAAAAAAGAGAGGAAATTTTCTATCTAAAATTACGTTCAAGTAACATACATACCGTGACCCACTAGTGCAGACTCCGGCAGGGGTCTGACATTCCTGTCCTGTGCAAACTACTATCCACCTATGTGGAGAAAACTAAAGTAGTTACGGCCGATAACCTCCCAGAAGTAGGTAACCTCCCCCTTTCCCTCCTGACTAGAGCCTAATTTTTTTGAAATCTTAAAAAAAAATGGGTGGCGCTGTAGTGCAGCGATGCACTCTCCCTGGGGAGAGCAGCCTGAATTTCACATCTGGTGTGACAAAAAGAGAAAATACAATACAAAAAAATATGAAAAATAAAAAGGAATGTATAAAAATCACACCGCAAACATCTACAATTTTACTACTGTAAATTATCGTTGTTCTTCTACTCTTTCCTTTTTTTTCTGGTCCCCCCCCCCCCCCCCCCCCCCCCCTGATTAATGAGCTCTGGGCTCACACACACACACTACTGATTATCAGCAGAAATTTTTCATTTCACATTTTCAATTATGTCAGAGCCAACCAATAGCCTGACATTACCGAAAAGTTTTTGTTTTTCGCTGGGTTTTTTGTTGTTGTTTTTAACCCACAACAGCTGGGTGGTACAGTTCACAATAATAAAAACAACAACAACAAAAAACACTACATGAAAAAAGAAAAAATCAAGATAAAAAAGCACTGCAATCAAAACATGGAAAAAAAAAACAACATTCAGGATTATAAAAAAAAAGTGCATGAGAAAAAACCAAAGAAGGAAAAACCAAAACAGGACATGATGGCCAAAGCACCAAATACACAGATGCCTTGACATCAAAGGAATCAAACAAAAAGCTCAAAAGGCCAGATAAAATAGTGTACTGAGGGAGATGTATTGGAGAGTTTTAAGGGGTGGGGTTGGGGGGAGGGGGAGGGGGAGGGGGAGGGGTCAGAGGGTGGACAGGGGTGGGGGTTGAGGGGAAAGATGATGGGGTCAGGTTAAGGAGTGGGGGTGGGAGGGTGGGGTGGGGGGAGGGGGAGGGGGAGGGGTCAGAGGGTGGACAGGGGTGGGGGTGGAGGGGAAAGATGATGGGGTCAGGTTAAGGAGTGGGGGTGGGAAGGGTGGGGTGGGGGGAGGGGGAGGGGTCAGAGGGTGGACAGGGGTGGGGGTTGAGGGGAAAGATGATGGGGTCAGGTTAAGGAGTGGGGGTGGGAAGGGTGGGGTGGGGGGTATCAAAGAGAAAGGAAACAGACCAACAGGACTGACCGTCAAGTTTTGGAGACAAACATCACACACACACACACAAATCTCTCACACACACACACATGCACAGAACAGTGAGATTAACTGAAAAGAAGAAGAAAAAAAAAGCTGGGAAATATGGAAAGAGAGAATGGGAAGATACGGGGTTAGATGGTGAGTGGGGAAGGTGAGGGAGAATTAAGGATGAGGGGGTGGGGGGGCGGGGGTTAGTTGGAGGGGAAGGGAAGGGGGTTGAGAGAGAGTGAGAATTAAGGATGAGGGGGGTAGATGGAAGGGAAGGGGAGGGGGGTGAGCGAGAGGGAGAGGGAGAATTGAGGATGAGGGGTGTAGTTGGAAGGGAAGGGTAGGGGGGAGGTGGTGAGGGAGAGGGAGAATTAAGGATGAGGGGGGTAGTTGGAAGGGAAGGGTAGGGGGGAGGTGGTGAGGGAGAGGGAGAATTAAGGATGAGGGGGGTAGTTGGAAGGGAAGGGGAGGTGGTGAGGGAGAGGGATAGGGAGAATTAAGGATGAGGGGGGGTAGTTGGAAGGGAAGGGGAGGTGGTGAGGGTGAGGGAGAATTAAGGATGAGGGGGGGTAGTTGGAAGGGAAGGGGAGGGGGGGAGAATTAAGGATGAGGGGGGGGTAGCTGGAAATTAGAAGGCAATGGAGGTGGAGGGGGGGTTAGGGGTGAGGAATGTGGAGGGGTGTCAGGTTCCTCTTGGCAGCTGAAGCCGGTGGACTGAGTTCTTCTTGCTCCTCCTTTTCTTTGATGCCGGAGCGCTGTTCAGACGCACGTCCTGTGGGAAAGCAAAACAACACCGTGTTCAGTTAGCGGTGACACACATTTATTTGTTCAGTCATCTCAAACCAGCCACCCCCTCAGACAGGAGGACCTACAGCTCCCTCCCCCTGTCACCATTCACCCCCTGGCTATTCATTCACTTTCCCAAAGCAGATCTGTGGAGGAGGGGGCAGTGGGGATCCCTCAAACACTGCAGGGAGGTGGCAGAACAGGAAAGACACCATCTGCCCACAGCATTCACTTTCTCAAAGCAGATCTGTGGAGGGGGCAGTGGGGATCCCTCAAACACTGCAGGGAGGTGGCAGAACAGGAAAGACACCATCTGCCCACAGCATTCACTGCACACCAGGCTCTGAGCATGAACCCCACTCTTGCCCTATCCCCTGAAGATTGACTGCAAAGTCAAACTGAGCGTCTAATCATTCAGATAAGGCGATAAAATAGTGGTCCCATGTGCAGCACGCACTTGGCACACTGCAAAGAACCAATGGCAACAAAAGTGTTGCTCTCTGACAAAGTTCTTTGAAAAAAATCCACTCCAACAGGCACACATATATATATATGCATGCACTCCAGGTCCTGACTTAACACACTGGGTCCTGACTGAACGCACTGGGTTATGTTGCTGTCAGACACTCCAGGTCCGGACTTAACGCACTGGGTTATGTTGCTGTCAGACACTCCAGGTCCTGACTTAACTGGGTTATGTTGCTGTCAGACACTCCAGGTCCTGACTTAACACACTGGGTTATGCTGCTGTCAGACACTCCAGGTCCTGACTTAACACACTGGATTATGCTGCTGTCAGACACTCCAGGTCCTGACTTAACTGGGTTATGTTGCTGTCAGACACTCCAGGTCCTGACTTAACACACTGGGTTATGCTGCTGTCAGACACTCCAGGTCCTGACTTAACACACTGGGTCCTGACTTAACACACTGGGTTATGTTGCTGTCAGACACTCCAGGTCCTGACTTAACTGGGTTATGTTGCTGTCAGACACTCCAGGTCCGGACTTAACGCACTGGGTTATGCTGCTGTCAGACACTCCAGGTCCTGACTTAACACACTGGGTTATGCTGCTGTCAGACACTCCAGGTCCTGACTTAACACACTGGGTTATGCTGCTGTCAGACACTCCAGGTCCTGACTTAACTGGGTTATGCTGCTGTCAGACACTCCAGGTCCTGACTTAACTGGGTTATGCTGCTGTCAGACACTCCAGGTCCTGACTTAACTGGGTTATGCTGCTGTCAGACACTCCAGGTACTGACTTAACTGGGTTATGCTGCTGTCAGACACTCCAGGTCCTGACTTAACACACTGGGTTATGTTGCTGTCAGACACTCCAGGTCCTGACTTAACTGGGTTATGCTGCTGTCAGACACTCCAGGTCCTGACTTAACTGGGTTATGCTGCTGTCAGACACTCCAGGTCCTGACTTAACTGGGTTATGCTGCTGTCAGACACTCCAGGTCCTGACTTAACTGGGTTATGTTGCTGTCAGACACTCCAGGTCCTGACTTAACACACTGGGTCCTGACTTAACACACTGGGTTATGTTGCTGTCAGACACTCCAGGTCCTGACTTAACTGGGTTATGTTGCTGTCAGACACTCCAGGTCCTGACTTAACACACTGGGTTATGTTGCTGTCAGACACTCCAGGTCCTGACTTAACACACTGGGTTATGCTGCTGTCAGACACTCCAGGTACTGACTTAACACACTGGGTTATGCTGCTGTCAGACACTCCAGGTCCTGACTTAACACACTGGGTTATGTTGCTGTCAGACACTCCAGGTCCTGACTTAACACACTGGGTTATGCTGCTGTCAGACACTCCAGGTCCTGACTTAACTGGGTTATGCTGCTGTCAGACACTCCAGGTCCTGACTTAACACACTGGGTTATGCTGCTGTCAGACACTCCAGGTCCTGACTTAACACACTGGGTTATGTTGCTGTCAGACACTCCAGGTCCTGACTTAACACACTGGGTTATGCTGCTGTCAGACACTCCAGGTCCTGACTTAACACACTGGGTTATGTTGCTGTCAGACACTCCAGGTCCTGACTTAACACACTGGGTTATGCTGCTGTCAGACACTCCATGTCCTGACTTAACACACTGGGTTATGCTGCTGTCAGACACTCCAGGTCCTGACTTAACACACTGGGTTATGCTGCTGTCAGACACTCCAGGTCCTGACTTAACACACTGGGTTATGCTGCTGTCAGACACTCCAGGTCCTGACTTAACTGGGTTATGCTGCTGTCAGACACTCCAGGTCCTGACTTAACTGGGTTATGCTGCTGTCAGACACTCCAGGTACTGACTTAACACACTGGGTTATGCTGCTGTCAGACACTCCAGGTCCTGACTTAACACACTGGGTTATACTGCTGTCAGACACTCCAGGTCCTGACTTAACTGGGTTATGTTGCTTTCAGACACTCCAGGTCCTGACTTAACTGGGTTATGCTGCTGTCAGACACTCCAGGTCCTGACTTAACACACTGGGTTATGCTGCTGTCAGACACTCCAGGTCCTGACTTAACACACTGGGTCCTGACTTAACACACTGGGTTATGTTGCTGTCAGACACTCCAGGTCCTGACTTAACGCACTGGGTCCTGACTTAACACACTGGGTTATGCTGCTGTCAGACACTCCAGGTCCTGACTTAACACACTGGGTCCTGACTTAACGCACTGGGTTATGTTGCTGTCAGACACTCCAGGTCCTGACTTAACTGGGTTATGCTGCTGTCAGACACTCCAGGTCCTGACTTAACACACTGGGTTATGCTGCTGTCAGACACTCCAGGTCCTGACTTAACACACTGGGTTATGCTGCTGTCAGACACTCCAGGTCCTGACTTAACACACTGGGTTATGCTGCTGTCAGACACTCCAGGTCCTGACTTAACACACTGGGTTATGCAGTTGTCAGGCATCAGCCTTGCATATGTGTAGCCTATATGGATTTGTCTGAATGCAGTGAGGCCACCTTGATTAAGAAACTGACTTTCCCGACACAGTATCAACAACATTTTCCACACTACAGCAGGTTTGGCTCCCCCCATCACCCCTTCCCAACAATCCAGTTTTAATAACACACTGAACAATCAACTTCCTGAGACCACTTGGAAAAAAAGAAAAAAAGAAAAAAGTGAACTTTTAAAATTAACTTTTAATGACAGAATTACCTTCATGCACCTTGTCCTTACTCTTGAGTTCACATGCATGCAGGCATGCACATCCTCACACACAACACGAGTCCATACACACAAAGAGTCTTCACCTTTCTTATTTCTGCTTGCTCTTCCGTTGTTGCTCTCTCCTCGGGACATTGTAATCTGTTCTCCTGTCCCGCTCTTGCAGTCGAGGTGCACGCATCGCTTCTGTAAACCACAAAACAGTACTTCCAGTTAAGGAGACACACACCAAAAAAACTTGACACCTGATGGGAAAGACTCATCGTCTCTACACACACCTGTCATCGATAAATGTTAGCACACACCTCTAGCCCACTGCCTGCAGTTTTATCTGTTTTTCCTATCAAGGTGGATTTTTCTACAGAATTATGCCAGGGACAACTGTTTTGTTGCCGTGGGTTCTTTTTACATGCGCTATCATTGATGATATTGATATTTAGGCCCTAAGGTGGTGAGGACTAGACAGTAAATCGAATGGGCATTGTACAATAATTATTACCTGTTGCTGGTTGTTTGAATGATTGAAATGATAACCGTTATATGTACTGCAACCTGACTTGACGCTGGACATGACGGCAGGGATGAATGACAGATGGAAGTCATTCTCATCTATCTCCACAATATTCATTACATGGTCAGTATTTATCATGCCCCGGATAAATGTAACACTACAGGATATAATGTAAATGGGATGCAACAATCACTGAAACTTTGGAAAAGAAAGGTTAGGCTTAAAGATTAAAGTACATACACTTCCAACAAGGAAGAGAAAGAGTGCATTCTCACACAAAAGACTGTAGTGTAATTACATTATACATGTCCTATCCCCTTAACTTGTTTGTATCGAGAACTGTCATGTTTGTACATCTGTCGTCCTAACGTGGAATTTAAATATAAAATTAAAAAAATACAGAGTAGGAAATGTAGCTACAAGTAGAGTGCCACCGGGCGGGTGGTTAGGATTGAAAGAGCAAGACAAAAACCAAAAAAAAAAAGACAATTCTTCAGACAGCTGGTTCCATGTTCCAGTACCAACTTCCTGGACTCCCATTCCCAGCTGACATCTCCAGCATCAAGCTTCAAATCTACGGGGAAGAACTCCAAACACTAACTTCGTCCACAACGTGCAGAACTGAACCAGGAAGGACTCAACAAAGCTATGTATCATTGTGTAGAAAATCTTCTATGAGAACAAGCGACTAAAGTGACATTCATTCTTCCCCCTTACAGCGGTGACACATTTTTCTTTTCTCTCTCTTTTTTTTTGGAACAAATAAATTCCATGTCGTACTAACTGTAAATCTATGTTAGTGCCTTGGTGTATAAAGGTGCCTGAAGAATGAATCCTTAACCAGTGTGACAAAGGTGGCCCTACCCATATCCGTGCAGAAAAGGGCAGAGAGGTCCCTTGAAGCACTGTCCGGACTCCCAGAACTGGCAAGTAATGGAGCTGATGTCGTGGGAGAACTTGCAGTCAAGGCGGTAGCAGCACCCCTCAAGGTAGAAGGAACAGGGCTTGTGATGATAGCTAGAACCTGGCAAACAATGCACACACAGCATTTAGCAACATCTCCAAGCTGAACTCGACATGAACAGACTTCAACATCAACACTTCCAAGTCTTAGTGCTCTAACACACATTTTTATTGCTCACTAACAACATCAGCAAACTGTCTTGGGGTTTGACTCCACATCAATGTCAACTCTTCTTCTTACTTACATTTTCTGGATAACAACAGCAGGAAAAAGGCAGCAGTCTTAGACTTCAAAGAAACCTTACTTCATAGATCTCTGCTTGTTGTTCTTATCATCATGTCAACCTCCCCTCTAACCACCTCCCAACCCCCAACAGCTTCCCTGAAAACACAACCCGACAACGCGCTCAACAGAAAAGTGAATACATGTCCGCTCACCAGCTTACCTCATGGCATCTGGCTGAAACAAATGCTGTCAATCTAACCAACAACACTGTTAATCTAACTGATTTTTCTCATCATCTGGCTGAAACAAATGCTGTCAATCTAACCAATAAGTGAATAACACTGTTAATCTAACTGATTTTTCTCATCATCTGACTGAAACAAATGCTATCAATCTAACCAACAACACTGTTAATCTAACTGATTTTTCTCATCATCTGGCTGAAATAAATGCTATCAATCTAACCAACAACACTGTCAATCTAACTGATTTTTCTCATCATCTGGCTGAAATAAATGCTATCAATCTAACCAACAACACTGTTAATCTAACTGATTTTTCTCATCATCTGGCTGAAATAAATGCTATCAATCTATTCAGTAACAAGAGTGCTGAAGCAAATCTTGCTATCGTTCTATGCAACAGCAATGTCCATCTGGCTGAAGCAAATGCAGTCACTCTGTACAACATCACACATCTCATGAAAGCAAAGTGCAAATGCTATCAACTGATCCAATAACTGCCAATGGCGAAAAGTATGAGTTCTACAACAGTACAAGCTCAACACAATCATTATTTCAGAATATTTTCATTATCTTTGTCTTGTTTACTAGACTTCTACACTACTAATATAAAATTACAACATTACTCAACAATTATGTTTTCAGAGGTTCATAAAAACAAATCTCATAGGAGTCATCAAGCTGTTTTCTTCAAGTCAAAGACCCTATGGCCTTTACCAGCCATTGGAACAGTGAAATCTTATCTACTGTGTGTAGGCCTCACAAGAGGAAGGCAGTGTCCTATCACGCCCTTCCAACATTTTAACCTGCCACAACCAAAGTCAGGCAGTGGGCACCCATTCAATCACACATCAGGTGGAGCAAGGAATACCTGAGTAAAGTGCCTTTTCCAAGGACATTACACTGGTGAACACTGCAGAAGTCCAAAGTCTAAATGACTATGCCAAAGTGCTTACACTTTGCAATTACTGTAAATATAACAATGGATAACTTAACAACGGACACAAGCAGACATTTTATTCACTCAAATTATTATACAATAAAAAAAAAACCCAATAAACAAACTTATTATACAATAAATAACAAAATAAATAAAATAAAACAATAAAGAAAGAAGAAGAAGAAGCGAAAAAAATGAACAGTGGTGAATGAAATATGACAAAAACCAGAAAATGAAAAACAAGAAGGCAGGCAGGTCAAAGGACACAGAAGGAAAGAAACAAAGAAAGAAAGAAATTATACAGAAGCCAAGAAATTAGAAGAAGGTGTAATATAAAAGAGAAAGCTAGCAACTGAGCAAGTAATGGAACTCAGTTCAAACCAATAAAACAAAGGATGTAACAAGTGAGGTAGAATATAAAAGAAAAATGCAGCAAGCAAAGGAACTCCAGGCCACAGCAATAACACAAAAACAGATGACAATGAAGTGAGGCGAGATATAAAAAGAAGTGTAGCCAACAAAGGAACTCCAGGCCACAGCAATAACACAAAAACAGATGACAATGAAGTGAGGCGAGATATAAAAAGAAGTGTAGCAAGCAAAGGAACTCCACAGCAAAACACAAAAACAGATGACGATGAAGTGAGGTAGGATGTAAAAAGAAGTGTAGCAAGCAAAGGAACTCCACAGCAAAACACAAAAACAGATGCCAATGAAGTGAGCCGGGATACAAAAAGAAGTGTAGCAAGAAAGAAACGTAAAAATAACAACACAAAACAGATGACAACAGAGTGAGGCAGAAGTGTATCAAGTAAAGGAAACTCTTAATTCACTTATTAAGCAACACAAAACATATGTGCAATGAAGGGAAATACCACGTAGAGGAAAAGCAACAACACATAACAGATGCCACTGCAGAATGGGGTATGATATGAATGAGAAATGAGTTCAGGTTCAAATAGGCAGGAGATTCTTCCAGTCTCCCAGGTCAACATGCCATGCATGTGCACAGCTACCGGTGCCCCCAACTCGTGTCGGACAACATATGCGCAAACACCCAGTACACATGTCAAAGATCTGGACAGCACAAAGTGGTCCATAGTATGGAAACTCAAACATACCCAGCATTCAACCCACCCTTAAAAGTGGAGGGCAGCTGCTGGTGAGATGGGTCAAAACAGGACCAGAACCTGCTACACAGAGAAATCTGTTGTGACAAAGTGATACAATACAGGTCAAGCCCATTGGTGGAAAGCGGTCAGTTAATCTCTGTGTGTCAATGCCTCACACACCACATGTCAGACGGATTAGTCAATGTATTCCCAGGTCCCTGGCTACTGACTGACAATGAGGCAAGGTCCAGAGTCAGTGAGTATGCCAATGAGTGTCAATGAGCATGGCAATGGGAAAATGTGAACACTGAACATCACTTGGTGTTGATACACAATCAGGGACACAGACAGCTGTGCTGGACATCAACACAGAGGCAGAATGTCTCTTACGTCGCACTCTGTTCTTTCCCAAGCGTCTGTGCGACTCGCTAAGCCAAGCTTTCTCCAGATCTTTAACGTACACCGCCTGATTCTGCGGCACATGCAGACAGGCTGCAGCGTCACTCAACACTTGGAACTCGGCAAACTGAAAGTAGAGCATCACTTCTTCAACACCATGCATGCACACTCTTTCTTGGAATGCCTCATCTTCTGTGACGTTTCAGCAAAGCGACTCCGGTGCTGTTCTCAGAGTGGCTCTGCACACCACCATGCCCTCAGAAAACCAGCACCATTCTGGTTCGGACAGTCCACCAGGACCTTACAATGGCACAGTCAGTAAGAATCAGGTCCTGGGAAGATGTGCACCAATATTTGGTACTGAACAGTCATTTCAATCTGACAGCAGACAGTTTGGGAATCTAACATTTTGTGAATCTGACCACCATGTAAACTGCAGTGATGGGGTTTAAACAAGTTTGCCAGTGCAGCCTGGCAAGTGCGGTGAACAGTGGGCTCAAAAAGTCATATGCAAAGACAGTCTTTGACCTGGTGATGAGATCAGGCACATGCTGCTCCTCTCCTTCACATACACCCTAGTATTTTCCCCTTCCACACTCCCTTTCCTTAGGGCCGTCTGCCTTGAAAGTCAACCCACCTCATTCTGTCTCATCCCCCTTCCATACTCCCTTTCCTTAGGGCCGTCTGCCTTGAAAGTCAACCCACCTCATTCTGTCTCATCCCCCTTCAACACTCCCTTTCTTTAGGGCCGTCTGCCTTGAAAGTCAACCCACCTCATTCTGTCTCATCCCCCTTCCACACTCCCTTTCTTTAGGGCCGTCTGCCTTGAAGGTCAACCCACCTCATTCTGTCTCATCCATTTCCTTAGGGCCGTCTGCCTTGAAAGTCAACCCACCTCATTCTGTCTCATCCATTTCCTTAGGGCCGTCTGCCTTGAAAGTCAACCCACCTCATTCTGTCTCAGGCACTATGAGGTATGTGACTGGCACTTTGGAGAATGGGCCAGGGGAAATCCTACGCTAATGTTACCTTAGATATGCCGAGGAGCAGACCCTCAATTCTATCCTTCTTCCCCCCCCCCCCCCCCAAAAAAAAAAATCACCCTTCAAAGTGGTCTTCGATCGGACTGTGCATCATATCACCACCCTGCCACCACCCTTCTCTGTCACAGAGTTTAAACAAATTCATAAAGTGGGTTGAAACAAAGTGAAAGATCAAGGCAGAGAATGTGTCAGTTGTTCACTCAGCTTCCGTGTAACTAAGAAAGACAAGCTCAAACTGGTCAAATTCGTCCAACCAATAGACCGGTGGAGAGTTCCACAGCCATCTTGGATCCTGTGCATGCGCATCCAACTTACATCATGGATGATTCATAATCATGTCAATCTTTTTTCTCTAAAACGGGACTGCAGTCACAGAGAGACAGACAGCCACACACACACACACAGTGTGATTACTGATCACCTGTCAGAAAGAGATTCAGAAAACACCAGGGTTGGAGGGAGAAGAGAGGGAGAGGGAGACAAAAGAAGGGCAGAGAGACTAGAGAGGGATGGAGAGACAGAGACGAGAGAGAGAGAGAGAGAGAGAGAGAGAGAGAGAGAGAGAGACCAGATGGGGGAGAGAGAAAGAGAGACGAGAGAGAGAGAGAGAGAGAGAGAGAGAGAGAGAGAGAGAGACCAGATGGGGGAGAGAGAAAGAGAGAAGGGAGGGGGGAGAGAGACGAGAGAGAGAGACCAGATGGGGGAGAGAGAAAGAGAGAAGGGAGGGGGGGAGAGAGACGAGAGAGAGAGACCAGATGGGGGAGAGAGAAAGAGAGAAGGGAGGGGGGGAGAGAGACGAGAGAGAGAGACCAGATGGGGGAGAGAGAAAGAGAGAAGGGAGGGGGAGAGAGAGACGAGAGAGAGAGACCAGATGGGGGAGAGAGAAAGAGAGAAGGGAGGGGGGGAGAGAGACGAGAGAGAGAGACCAGATGGGGGAGAGAGAAAGAGAGAAGGGAGGGGGGAGACGAGAGAGAGAGACCAGATGGGGGAGAGAGAAAGAGAGAAGGGAGGGGGGAGACGAGAGAGAGAGACCAGATGGGGGAGAGAGAAAGAGAGAAGGGAGGGGGGGAGAGAGACGAGAGAGAGAGACCAGATGGGGGAGAGAGAAAGAGAGAAGGGAGGGGGGGAGAGAGACGAGAGAGAGAGACCAGATGGGGGAGAGAGAAAGAGAGAAGGGAGGGGGAGAGAGAGACGAGAGAGAGAGACCAGATGGGGGAGAGAGAAAGAGAGAAGGGAGGGGGGGAGACGAGAGAGAGAGACCAGATGGGGGAGAGAGAAAGAGAGAAGGGAGGGGGGGAGAGAGACGAGAGAGAGAGACCAGATGGGGGAGAGAGAAAGAGAGAAGGGAGGGGGAGAGAGACAGACAGACAGACACAGTATGACAAAAGAAGAAAGATTGTGGAAGCAATCTGGAAAATTGTATATGAAGAGGAAAACAACATTAACAAAGAGAAAGTCTGGTATGAAAAGAACTGAAAAAGCATCAATTCTCAAAACATTGTGCTCCCAACCCTAGTGGGGTTTCTTTGGGGTTATCTTTACACAAGATAAGGAGGAAGATGGCACAATCATTCAGATGCTCATCTGCCAATACAGAGAGTCCGTGAGGGTCTGGGTTCAAATCCCCCTCTTGCCCTTTCTCCCAAGTTTGACTGGAAAATTAAACTGAGCGTCTAGTCATCTGGACGAGACGATAAACCGAGGTCCTGTGTGCAGCACATGCTTGGCGCACTGAAAAATAAGCAATGGTAATGAGTGCTGTCCTCTGGCAAAATTCTGAACTGAAAAGAAATCCACTCCAATAGGTACACAAATGTATACACATGCACCCAAGGTCTCATTAAGCACGTTGAGTTATGCTGCTGGTCAGGCATCTGCCTAGCAGATGTGGTGTAGTGTATATGGATGTGTCCAAACACAGTGATGCCTCTTATTTCAGACACTACTTATTTACACACTGAAATGGATGATCTGAAACAGTCTTCCCCAAGTCAGCCCCCCCACATCCCCCTCCCAACGCATGCTCTATCTAACAAGTGGACATACAGAAAAGTCACAGAAAACCACTGACCTCCGCCTCCAAAGCAGCCACGTCGAGATCTGTCAGATACTGCTGCTCAGTCTGCATTGCATGGTACAGCCTGTCCTTCCTGATGTCCTCTTCTGTCAGGGGCAACATGTCCTTCCAGGTCTTCTCTTCGTACACCATCGCAGCCGGGGACAGGCTGGTCGAGGGGCCTGGGGACGCCCCGTCTGAGCTGACCTTGCTGTCCCGGGTCTGGGTCGACTTGGACTCCATCAGCAGAAAGCTCGGCAGTTCTTCACTCCTAGGGTTCCACATCCCATAGAGGTCGCCCCAGCGAAGCAAGGAAGTCTCTGGACTCCCATCCACCTCTTCTTGGATGACACTCACCATGTTCTCCCTCATCCTCTCTCGCTGGTCGTGCGAGGCGTTCTCCACCAAGCAGGTGGCCGAACGCCAAGCAATGCAGCGCAGGTCAACCTGAGGAGGCACCTCCACTCTCAGAGGCCGGAGGTGGGGCGGGCTGAAGAGGCTGCTCACCTCCTCAAAGGCCGACGTGTCAGATGGCATTAAGCTGCAGCTGCCTCCTCCATTTTCCCCAACAGCTTGCTGACACTTGGAGGATGCCATGGTCCCGCAGTTACAGGCCCCTTCACAATCACAGGGGCTGGGAATGGGAGCAGGGCTGTACAGGACGCCCTCTAATTGGCCAGGAGAAAGTGTCACTGTTGGATCAACCATCTGCTCAAGCTGCTGCGGCAGGCGTCTCATCCCTAGGGGATCACTGAAGTCCAGTGCACTGGAACTCTGGGGCCAAAGATCTCTTTGGAATGACAGGAGATGACTGAAGGGCCCAGTTTGTTGATGATGAGAACGCGGAGTCAAACTCTCAAAGGTAGTAGAGAATCGACGATTCCAAAATAAATCTGCCACATCGTTTTGGCTGTGGCACTGCGAAGTGGAGAAAGGGCTGCGCTGGACGGCAGGGGGATGAAGGAGATGAGCACCAGCTCTGCTTAGGAGAGAGAATCCCGGGCCTGGATTAAATTGGATGATGTGCTCTTCTTCTGGACTACTCTCAACTGGGCACTTAATGACCACTCCAACACTGAAAGGTTCCCTGTAGGCATTCAATGATTGCTGTATGAGTTCTGTGGAAGATAAGCTCATGTCTAACAATCCTTGCGCTCGGATACCAGAAAAGTTGCGGGCATACAGCGGCTGACGGCGTCGTCCTCGTCGCAGAGGATCATCTATAACTTCCAAGGAATATCTATACTTCTCTGATGAATCCCAGTGAAGACCTTCACCAAAAGCTATTTCCTCAGGCTCCTCTTTGATGAAAAACAGGTTAAGAGGCCAATTAGCTCGTGGCAGACTGTCACTGCTCCAGATGGATGGTTCTCGACCGTTGAAAAATAACCAATCTTGATTAATGCTGGAACCGCTACCAACAGCAGGCTGATGGCCCTGGCAGTCAAACTGCACTCCCGGTGATCTTTCATTTAATTCATATCCAGACCCCAGGACTGCAGGGGACAGTACTGGATGAGTGGTCCCTCTGCCGCTTTCTCTTGATTCTGGCTGTGCCAAAGGAACCTCTGGCTGTGCCAAACAGGCCTCTGGCTGTGCCAAAGGACCTTCTGGCTGTGCCAAAGGAACGTCTGGTTGTGCCATACAGGGCTGCGATGCCTCTTGCTGAGCAAGATGGGGCTCTGAGGTGGAGCGCTGGCTGCCAGTGCTGTAACCCCCAGTGTCTCCAAGCTGCAGGGCACTGGTCGGCCAGGAGGGGTAGTTGGTGACATGCTGCGGGCCCCACACTGAGGACAGCTGTACGGGACTCTGGGCCTGGAGCCGACTGTCCTCTGCTTTCCAGTCCTCATCTTCTACCCCTAACCTCGTGCTCAGCATGCCCATCATGAGGAATCGTTCCGCCGGTTCATCATAGATGTTGCGGCGGACATTCTTTCTCTTCCATTCAGCACGGCTATCACTCCCCCCGTTCTCTTTTCCTGGATGTTTCTGTCTCCTCTTTTCAGGGGAAATGGCCTGGCCTCTGATCTTCAAAGGTTGAACAGGCAGGTTTGAACGCAGCGGACTCCTTTCTGGCCACACAGGGGGCATGTTGACTGCCTTTGGTTTGGCGCCTTTGGGGGTTAGAGGTGGAAAAGCAACCGTGTAGCTGCAAACAGAAAGACAAGTCTAGGTCAGTGGAATATATATCAAAATGAGCTGCAAACAGAAAGACAAGTCTAGGTCACTGGAATATATATCAAAATGAGCTGCAAACAGAAAGACAAGTCTAGGTCACTGGAATATATATCAAAATGAGCTGCAAACAGAAATGGACAATGCATCAAATTCTCTGCATCCCCTTCCTAACCTGCAAACAGACACATACACTGCTGTGGATTACAACAACTGAAATGGACAATGCATCAAATTTGCTGTCAGTATTTACAAGTGGGTTCTAAAACAGGCAAACCAGACCAAAGCAGTGTCAGCACATCACTGCATGTCCCTTGGACATGCCACACTCAACAAACTGGGAAAGCTCTGATGCCTCATAAGCAGAGATGCCAACCCTTGTTAAGTGTTTGTAGGTACAATCAGGGAAGTTGGTAGGAACATTTTGAATCTGGTAGGAACACTCAGACTCTGGGCCACATTAGCAAATGGGCTGTTTGATTGAGACGCAACTTGATTTAGCCACATTCTCTCTTGTTCGGGCAAATGATTAAGGTGACTGGTCCACTCAATGCTGTTTCAGTGTAAACAAGCATGCAATTAGCTGAGCATCATCACATGAGACCAAGGTTAGTAGTGACTGCCCTAGCTTCATATCCGATAAGTCAATAGCATCTGGGTAAAGTTACGACAGGAAAGCGTGTGACCATGCTATGTCTCTAGAGGTAGATGAATTCATCAGAACAATTCTGACACTGGCATAATGTTGGAACTGCGATCAAGCGGAACAAAACACGGCAAAATTGTAACAGCTAGCATCTATGGATGAGTATGTGTTGGGAGGAATGAATAATAATAATAATAATAATAATAATGGATACTTATATAGCACACTATCCAGAAATCTGCTCTAGGTGCTTTACAAAAACGCTTTTGATAACATAAAACATTATATCTATGTTACATGCACACACCAAAATGTGACCACACACACACACACACACACACGCACGCACGCACACACACACACGCACACTGCATACATACATTTTAACATACATGTGTATCTAACAGCTACCCTAACACATACGCACACATAGGCAGGCACAAACTTACATAGACACACGCACACACAATACACATTCATATACATGCATGTAGTTGTGGACTTGCCACAATTGAACTTATTGCTGAGGGAAAAGGTGAGTTTTGAGACGAGATTTAAAAGATGCGAGGGAATCAGAATGACGGAGGTTATCAGGGAGCTTGTTCCACGTCTTTGGCGATTGAAAAGAAAACGATCTGTGTCCATAGGTCTTACTTCTGACGTGAGGTATCCTGAGAAGTCGAGTATCAGAGGAAGAACGGAGCTGGCGAGAAGGGGTATAGATATGAATGAGTTCAGAAAGATATTTGGGGCCAGATCCGTTGACTGCAGAAAAGGTCAGAGTGGATAGCTTATAGTCTATTCGATCAGAAACAGGCAACCAGTGGAGAGACTGAAGGAGAGGAGAAACATGGTCAAATTTAGAAGCTCTGCAAATGAGTCTGGCAGCGTTATTCTGAATTCTTTGGAGTCTGTCTAACAGGTATTTGGGAAGGCCGGCCAAAAGAGAGTTGCAGTAATCCAATCTTGAGAGAACCAGAGAGCATACAAGTGTCTTGGTTGCATCGGTTGAGAGATAGTGGCGGATAGAGCTGATTCTACGCAGTTCCAAATAGGCAACTTTACAGATATTCGAAATGTGCTGTTGGAAGGAAAGAGACTGGTCCAGGATTACACCAAGACTGCGAACAGAGGGAGAAAGTGAAACAGGTGTGCTATTGATCAGAACAGAGTCAGGAAAGGAAGGATGTTGACGAAACTTCTTTGGACAGGTTATCATAAATTCAGTCTTATCATCATTTAATTGCAGCTTGTTGAGAGTCATCCAGTCCTTTAGGCCAGCAATGCACTCCTGTGTTTGAGTCACCAGTGCATCAAATTCAGCTATGGAAGCCGACTGATAAAGTTGTGTGTCATCAGCAAAGCTCTCATGCGACATCGCATGATGACTGATGACATCCGACACAGGAGCCGCATACAGCACGAAAAGAACAGGACCTAGGACGGACCCTTGTGGGACACCATATTTCAAGGCAGATACTCTAGAGTATGTACCATTTACACACACTTTCTGTGTACGATCTGACAGGTAAGACGTGATCCATGCTAGTGCAGTGTCACGAATACCAAAGGAAGTTTTAAGTCTGTTCAAGAGGATAGAGTGGTCGATAGTGTCAAAAGCTGCTGACAAATCTAAGAGAGCGAGAACAGATATCTTATCCTCATCAAATCCCGAAAGCAAATCATTCACTATTCTAAGAAGGGCTGTTTCGCAACTATGACCACGTCTATAAGCTGACTGGTGGGAATTAAGTAAATCATTCTATAAAACTAAAACTAATCATGTCTAATGAGTTATGACAGAGGACACAAATTACCTGTTCTCTAGTAAAACTAATCATGTCTAATGAGTTATGACAGAGGACACAAATTACCTGTTCTCAAGTTCTGTTCTGGACACTGGCTCACTCCTGGGTGCTGGCCGGGTCACCGGTCTCCTCTGTGCAGATACGTCTGTACAACACCAACACACCAACTGATCACTTTGTGGGAAACATATCACTGTATAGCAATGTCTGTACACCAATAACAACACAGACTGATCACATTGTGGTAAACATGTCACTGTCTGTGCAGCAATGTCTATACAACAACACACAGACTGATCACATTGTGGTAAACATGTCACTGTCTGTGCAGCAATGTCTGTACAACAACACACAGACTGATCACTTTATGGTAAACATGTCACTGTCTGTGCAGCAATGTCTGTACAACAACACACAGACTGATCACTTTGTGGTAAACATGTCACTGTCTGTGCAGCAATGTCTGTACAACACACAGACTGATCACTTTGTGGTAAACATGTCACTGTCTGTGCAGCAATGTCTGTACAACAACACACAGACTGATCACATTGTGGTAAACATGTCACTGTCTGTGCAGCAATGTCTGTACAACAACACACAGACTGGTCACTTTGTGATAAACATGTCACTGTCTGTGCAGCAATGTCTGTACAACAACACACAGACTGATCACACTGTGGTAAACATGTCACTGTCTGTGCAGCAATGTCTGTACACCAATAACACAGACTGATCACATTGTGGTAAACATGTCACTGTCTGTGCAGCAATGTCTGTACACCAATAACAACACAGACTGATCACATTGTGGTAAACATGCCACTGTCTGTGCAGCAATGTCTGTACAACAACACACAGACTGATCACATTGTGGTAAACATGTCACTGTCTGTGCAGCAATGTCTGTACAACAACACACAGACTGATCACTTTGTGGTAAACATGTCACTGTCTGTGCAGCAATGTCTGTACAACAACACACAGACTGATCACTTTGTGGTAAACATGTCACTGTCTGTGCAGCAATGTCTGTACAACAACACACAGACTGATCACTTTGTGGTAAACATGTCACTGTCTGTGCAGCAATGTCTGTACAACAACACACAGACTGATCACACTGTGGTAAACATGTCACTGTCTGTGCAGCAATGTCTGTACACCAATAACAACACAGACTGATCACATTGTGGTAAACATGCCACTGTCTGTGCAGCAATGTCTGTACAACAACACACAGACTGGTCACTTTGTGGTAAACATGTCACTGTCTGTGCAGCAATGTCTGTACAACACAGAGACTGATCACTTTGTGGTAAACATGTCACTGTCTGTGCAGCAATGTCTGTACAACACAGAGACTGATCACTTTGTGGTAAACATGTCACTGTCTGTGCAGCAATGTCTGTACAACACAGAGACTGATCACTTTGTGGTAAACATGTCACTGTCTGTGCAGCAATGTCTGTACAACAACACACAGACTGATCACACTATGGTAAACATGTCACTGTCTGTGCAGCAATGTCTGTACACCAATAACAACACAGACTGATCACATTGTGGTAAACATGTCACTGTCTGTGCAGCAATGTCTGTACAACACACAGACTGATCACTTTGTGGTAAACATGTCACTGTCTGTGCAGCAATGTCTGTACAACACACAGACTGATCACTGTGTGGTGCACCCGGAGTCACACTGCCCACCAGTCTGTTCACTGACAACCAGAATGGACTCCCTCCACAAAACACCAATGGCAAAATGTCACAAGAGGTCAGAGTTCCTACTGCTACATTTGTCCTCTCATGCAAGTTTCTTCATTCTGCCCAAGCTGGGAGTACGGATGTGCTCTATGTTTCAGTTCATACCTGCATGAAAAGGTCACTTAATGTAAGTGAACACTTTCCAGTAAAACAAACTTTTTTGTCTATCAGAACAAAAAGTCAAATCATAAATACTGTTGTATCATTCATTCACCAATGAATAATGGACCTCAAATTGTCTTATACCCCAGCACCATCTTCATAAATGGAATGGCGTTAATTATCTACACATTCAGCATTCTGTTACTTATAGTCATTATTCATGAATCATTCCGCCAAAATAACTTTTTCTAGCACTGGTACCTGCTGTTTGCTGATAAAATGTTAAAAATATATTCACACTCATACTCGCAAACACTAAAACGCTTAAGCTTGTAATTTCATTCACACACACACACACACACCCAAAAGAGAGCAAATACATTTAATCTAAAATGCATGCAATCTGTAAGTTGTAACTTTACCATCCTGTTCTCTTCCGTTGACAGCGATCAGGCCGTCCTGTGAAAACAGTTGAACCACCAACTGCTCCACTTCCTCCTTGCTCAAACACTGTAACAGTAAACAAAACTTTCTCAAAATAATGACAAACAAAACCTACCATATAAAAAACAATCACAAGAACTCGAGTATAAACTATTCATTCTCTCTTCCCCTCTCTTAGTTACATAAAATAAAATAAACAGAATAAATAAATAAATAAATAAATAAATAAATATATATATATATATATAACATCATAAAAACCAAGAGCCAGGCCATCACTCAATGATCCAGCAATAGGGAAGGCTAAAAACAAGCACCCAGACCTCCACTCAATGATCCGGCATAAGAAAAGGACCAGTGAAAGATGGGAGTTAACAGGGGCAACCCAGCTTTCAGTTTAGCACAATAATACACGAGTCTTTCGGCAAATTGCTCCTGCTCCT
Source organism: Babylonia areolata (assembly GCF_041734735.1). Lineage (NCBI taxonomy): Eukaryota > Metazoa > Mollusca > Gastropoda > Neogastropoda > Buccinidae > Babylonia > Babylonia areolata. The sequence continues at coordinate 63,595,123 of NC_134894.1, read as the reverse complement.
AACTGATGGTTGAGAACTTCAGTTAAAACCTCCTCCTTTTTCCACAGGCCTGCATCCTCTCTGTCAAACTTTGAAGTTTTATATGTCTGCGTACAACTTTGCACCCCACATGTGCCTAGATAGACAAGAGTGAAGCGAGATACTCACTGCCACTTTGGTGAGCTCCAGGATGAAGACATGCTTCTGCAGCACTTCATCCCTGACTGACGTATCCAGGAGCGCTGGCGCTTGCGAAGAATGCTGGGCTTCTTCGCTGACGTCCTGAATCAAGTCTTGGCGACTCATCTTAAAAATGCCTGCTAGACTTCGCAAAAGCTTTGTCAAATCCCTTTCGACCAATCCTAACGTATCCAAATTATCCTTAAGCCAAGAGAACAAGTTCTCTTCCAGAACACTCATACCAGACATGTTGGTATTTTCACCAGCAGGTTTGTCATGCATAGTACAAGCTACAATTAACTGCTAGATTGTACACTGCAAATAGACCTTTCAAAAATTGAAATCCAATTTGATTCTACACAAAAGAAAAATTATCTTCCTAATTTATTTTTTATTCCAGGACCTGTTTAGGTCCTATTACAATGGATGTGGCAGTTCTTGTACCATGTGCATCAGTGTTCAAAGCAGCTGATGTGCAAATTTATTTCATCTATCTTGGATAGGATAGGGATTTCAAAAAAATTGATCAGCCTTGCTGAATCTCTCCTCTCTTCCAGCGGACGTGTTTTTTTCGTCCTCAATTTTGATCAAATCGCTGTCTGTGTGGACATCCTTTTTCCAGAGCCAGGTCAGTTCACAGTTCACCTGATAACACACACACATAAAACGTACAGGTCAGGGTTCACAGATTCTAATTCCGATGACTCTATGGCATAGGTAATTTCTAAATGACAATGCATCACACCCGTAACTGTGACAAGTTTTTTGGGTTTTTTTTTATCTATCTGCTATGTCACGTAACGCCATGAGGCAACAGACTGCAAAAAATTTACCACTTTCCCCACTGATGATATTCAAATATCTTTGTGGGAAATGTGTACATGAGAAAGAATATCTCACATTAGTTTTACTTTTATTGTGTTTCAACAAAAAGCAGCTTAAAGAAACAATTTGCATCCATCATGACGATCACATTTTTCATTAAATATTTTGTTATCTTATAGGTTCCCAATGAATTTATTAACACAATCTTGATTTGTTCATTAATGTGACAATTGCAGTACCATTTCCATTGATTTATTTGACACATTTTGTGATTTAACAGAAATGTTAGGTTGCTGACAACATTCTGGAAAAACTAAAACTTGAGTTATCATTCAATTTTTCTCTTGTAGAACTCTTTACATATTATTTTAGCATTGTTTTCAAACAGTTCATTCAGTGGTTTTAAGTTCTGGTTCTGGGCAATAAACCTGAAATGCTGTGACTCAGAAGAAACAAAAGTATCACTTCCCGACAATGGATAGACCTCCTGCACTGTCGCTGGCAACACAGTCAATATCAAAGACACAAGCTTGTTGACATACAACTTAATCTAGTCACAACAAAATTGTAGACACCATGGAACAAACTTATGATACTGTACATGGTGTTACTGGATTCTGATTCTGTATTTGCTATTTTTTGTCACTTGGAACATGACAATAAAAAAAAAATACATTGACAAGTCCTCGTTAAAACTACACCAGCGAGATATATATAACTATATTATAGCATACTGGGCTCATTGTAAGCTCTTAACAACTGATATATACAGTGAAGATATTTTTAGTTTGTATGGATGCCTCTAAGAAGTTTTACTGCCTCAAAAATTGTTGAAAGTTGGCATCTCATGTATTACATTGTGGCATTCAAATGCGCATTAAAAAGTCACTTTGTGCAGATGGGTTCACAATACACAACACAATAACCACACTTCATTGTCTGTACTTAGGTATGGAGATTTGCCTTTTGGCAGCAGCAAGTGTCCAACATAAAAACAAACAAGTAAAATAAAACATATGAAAAATAAAAAGATAAACTGGATGGCACTGAACAAATAGCTATATATGTACAAATATACAGATTGAATTAGCGTGCACTTCCACTGCTGTCAACCAAACTACACTGCACATCTTCCCATGCCCCACATGCATATGTACACAACACAGAGTATGCAACTACTAAGATACCTAGTTCATTAAAAAATTCACAAATCAAATATCATGTATACAACTTCCAGGTACATAGTTTATTCAAAAATTCACAAATTAAATATCATCAGGCTAATAATATCAAATCACAAAGCAGCACTTCCATAGATCACTAGATTAAGAGACGGCACAGTAACACAACTTGAATTCATTCATACTAAATCAAAGACCCCAAACACTCCCCCACTCCATATCCTGCCCCCCCCCCCCCCTCCACTCCTACAGAAAAATACCTACATGCCTAAACGTATTCACCGTACTTCCTTCCCTTGCACACACATACACACATACAGGTTAGAGGATAAAAAGGTGTTCCTGGATTTCTTCTATGCACCAGAATCACTTGACAAGCTGTTATTTCCTGAGGCCTCCATTTACTGTTCCCTTATGCAACTTAATGGCACACTGTAACGTGTGAGGAATAACCTGCCCCCCTACTAATATACTGAACAAAAATATAGAAAATCGGACCACTGCACTGATATTTCATTTTCCATTTCAAATACAAGACGCATGTTGTGTATACAGCTCTATAAGAAGTTAGTACTTCAGTAGCTTCTTTATTTTTATTTTATTTTATATATATATATATATACAATTCCAGCATGTGAGTCACCAATCTTGGAGAATGACTCAAATACCAACTATAAGTATCTGGTTGTTTTGAATAAACTCAGTTTCATGTTCTCCAGGAGGTGTCACTGCATGTGGACTGAACAGGTATATCAATACATACACAACACCACATCCGTCAGGCAGATGCCTGCCCAGCAACCTAACCCAATGCACTGGTCACATTATGAGTGCATACATACATACATGTGAATCTATCGGAGTGCATTTCTTCTGCAGAATTTTGCCAGAAGACAACACCCATTTCCATCAGTTCTTTTTCAATATGGCAAGTGCATGCTGCACTGGGGACCTTGGTCTTCAGTGTCATCCAAATTACTAAACACTCAGTTTGATTTTCCAGTCAAACTTGGGAGAAAGGGGGAGGCCACAATTAAAAATTGTTGGGAAAACATTAGTCACACCCAGCCCCCCCCCCCCCCCCCCCCCCCTCGACCTCTGAAATCATGAATCAAATGCCGGACCTCCGAAATTGAAACTGTCAATGAGTCAATCTCAATTTGACTGATGTTTATGGGCGTTCTGCACGATCTTCGTGACTGTGCTAGTTCAATGGAATATATTACTGATTTGGTTAAGTTTTGCCAAAGTTCTGAAGTTTCAAAGTTGCACAATGAGTTTGATGACTGTCCAGAGTTGTAGCATAATCTGAACGACTATTCTGAAGATGATTTCTGTGTGAGAATTTTGTAAAAGTCAATCATACTGAGTGACCTAGACATCGACCGAGTTTCACCAATATTAAGAGTCTAGTCGGTACTTGAGTGTGAATTGATCGCCGGACCTCCGAAATTGTAAAATCGATTGCCGGACCTCCGAAACTGTGAATCGACTGCCAGGCCTCCGAAAATGTGAACTGATTGCCAGACTGTCAGAATCGATACTGTCAGTGATACTTATTGGCATTCTGCACAATCTTCTTGATTTTGCTAATTCAATGGATTATAGTTTTCTTTTCATTATGGAGAAATTACAAGTGAGGTAGGTTTGTTGTTTGTTTGTTTGCTGTTGTTTTTCTCCCCACCATCATAGGAAAACATATCCCTCAAAATGAAAAGAGCATAAAAAATCAACATGTTCATTGTTGCAATTCAAGTTGAGTAAGAAAAAGAATTTTAAAAGATGTGTTAGAAGACACTGCACACCAGACAAGCATTAAAAAAAAAACAAAAAAAAACAAAAACAAAAATCATACTGTAATTAGATTTTTTTCGAAGTTGACCATCAAATTTGACACTTTTGTTCGTGTTTGTGTAAGTACAAAGTAACATAAGCCTGGAAAAAATTCTTTTGCAACTTTATTATGTGTAGAAATTAAAATGCAGGAAAAATAAATATGTGCAACAAAAAAAGGTAATTATATTCTTAATCAATTTCTATAATAACCCACTATCGAAAGTCACAAGAGTTATTCCCCTTGGCATGGGATTTCATGGGTGATTAGTGCTGGGCGACCTGGGGGTAAGAGGGTTAAGAGACATTGTATAAATATTATCTATTCCATCGCGTCAATACCTGGTTTGTTTTTAAATCTGTATCTCATCAACTGATCAAACTCTCATATACAGTTGTCAGTGGCTAATTTGCTTTAAAAATCTGTATCTCAGTCTATTCCATTTGCACCATCTGTTCATCACTGGGCTATCACCTGAGGCACTCATCATCTGCTGACAGTACCACTGTAGTCAAAGTGTGTTTCACCACTCATGACACCCTACAGGTCGTCCAGTATCCACATTACACCATTCATACTGTCTGCTGACAGTACCACTGTAGTCAAAGTGTGTTTCACCTCTCATGACACCCTACAGGTCGTCCAGTATCCACATTACACCATTCATACTGTCTGCTGATAGTACGCTGTAGTCAAAAGTGCATTTTTTAATATATTTTTTTAATCACTCATGAAGCCACTACAGGTCCACTAGTAATAGTATCCACACAATCTGCATATCATCAACACAGTCTGCTGGTAGTACCACTGTAGTCAATGTGCATTTCATCACAAATTCTAAAAGAGCAATGTCATAAAAAAAATAATTAAATTTAACACAAAAAGAATTAAGTTTTTCTCTTTTACAAGCCCAAACATTTGCCATGAAACATATGTATTTGAACTCCTTTGTAACAAATTGTGATTTTGCCAGCTTCAACATACAAAACGTCTATCATATACAAAGACACCTTTTTCTCATTCCTTTTTTAACAAAATATGATTTTGTCAACTTTCACATACCTGTACAAATATCAAATTATATTGGAAACTGCCATTACCATAAGTACTTTAAACATGCCACATATCAAAAAATTATCCACAGCAGAAAGTACCTTTCATCCTTTCCTTGCACTGAAGCTGCAATTTTCAAAATTCAAAACACATATCTGTCAATCTTCCAAGCTTTTCATTTATCATTATTATGGAACAAATATATAATGAATTCCTGTCATCGATAGGTAAACATAGACCAGAGCAAACTACAACAGCAAACTACAATAGAATATCCTGGGGTGAAAAAAATGCAAAAGCACGTATCCCATACAACTAAGCTTATGTACTATGTCTTAAAAGTAACTTATTTCGATAACTGTCTTTCTTCTTCCCATTAAAATACTAATAAGAAAGAGGCAGCCAACCTGTGTCCATGAAACAAACCTTACATGAGCATGGCTGCCTGTGCCATGTCACTCAAAAGAAAACTTTGTGATCCGCGATAATTGTTGTCATGTTCGACATTTAACTTCGTTTTGTGCCGTTCTGTACACAAAAGAATTGCAAAAATAAGGTAATCATACCACTAGTGGCATCAACCATCCCGATGTGGGACCGTTCTCTTGCTGTCTGCGTGTCTCTCATACACGAGTTATCTGCCTCTACTGCTTTCCACAGAAATGCAACAGAGAGCATCGGATAACAGTCCTGAACCGTACAATACAACAACTGGAAAACAATATACCATTCAGACTAGGTAACCCGAAACCTAGTGACTTGTCCTCCTGTACGTAAATTCAAAATTTTTCTATCATCCCAGTCCAACAACAACATGGTTGCTTGAAGGGGCCAAAGCTAAGGACTCAAAAGGAGGCAAATCGTGTTGCACATTTTCCTGAATCATGGATTCTGATGACAGCAAAATCACATATAAATAATTTCAGATATACAGTGCTACTGATGGCATCTACGATATCGATTCTGAATGGAGGATTAAAAAAAAAAATGAAAAAGGAGCAAAGACAAGACTGCATCATCCGAGCATGTGTAACACAGTCGGGGGGGAAATGTGACACAACTTACCCAGTTGAGCGAGCCCCCTCAGTAGCATGGGTGATTGCATTTCTTCAAACGCAACTTTCTAAACCCTTGCAGAATGATTCTTAACACCTGTCTTGCACGACATACTTCAAATTCGTTGCAGTCGATCGAAGCTTCAACTTGAAGTTAATGTGAGACTACTCGGTTCGATCTCGCGACCTTTAGTGATGGCGGTGAAACCGGAAGTTTTCAAAATTAATCCGCGTAAAATCACTCACTCAGAATTATGTTTCCTGTAAATAAAGTTATATGCTTCAGAAATAGAAATATATCCACATATACAAAGCAAACTTATACTCGAGACTGACTGAACAAAATCAATACTTCAAAATACATTGGCATCCAGATGATTGTGGGCATTACATCAAGAAGAAGAAGAAGAACTATTTCTTGCACTTGAACAGGTTGCCAAGAGGCCGCTTGGCGATGGTTCACGTGTGGAAAAGGCCACAAGCCTCGTTAAATATTTTTCCACCTTCGAAATCGTTGAGAATCAGTATCAGTTGCTCAAGGAGGCGTCACTGCGTTCGGTCAAATCCATATACGCTACACCACATCTGCCAAGCAGATGCCTGACCAGCAGCGTAACCCAACGCGCTTAGTCAGGCCTTGAGAGAAAAAAAAAAGAAAGAAAGAAAATAACAAAAAATAAAAATAAATAATAATAATTATAAATAAATTTATATAAAATAAATAAAGTAAAAAATAACAAAAATAAAATAAAATAAATAAATGAATAATGGATAAATACATAAAAATACTACTACTACTACTAATAATAATAATAATATTCAAAAGGCACAAAATCTTGATTAAGTCAACTCAAAGCGCGCGCGCGCGCGCACACACACACACACACACACACACACACACACACACACACACACACACACAAAGAAATCGTTGGACAACCCTTACATCACTACAGTCTGTTATGTCATAGGGGAGGGAGCACGGCCGGGGAGTATTGCGCAGCGATCGGACAAGATTAAGGGTAAACGACGATGATGTGACGCTGGCTGACCATTAACAGTTAGGTTTTCTCTCTCTATCTCTCCCTACCCCCCCCCCCCCCCCCTTATTACCCGTACTATTTTATTACCAATTGTGCCTTTATCACTTAGTATTGTGTAGTGTAGACCTTAGTGTTGAGGGCAGAATCTGGAGGAAAACTGAAAAAAGAGCACTGGTTGCTTATGTATTTTTCATAATTCTATGCTTGTAATTGATAAAGAATATTGTCTTGTCTTGCACCCCCCTCTCAATGTCTATCTCTCTCGGCATATGTGTGTGCTTGCGTGCAGGGGTGAGGGGGTGAGGGGGGTCTCTTGTTTAAAAATCCACCTTTTTCAGTAGATTTTCAATAGACGAAAATATACTACTCAACCATCACTGTTTCTCTTCCTAATCTGTTCATGCCTTTTGCCCCCACCGTACCCCACCCCTTCCGAGTCTCTACCATCCTCTATTTACTTTTTCAATGGAGAGAAAATGATGATGAAGATGATAATAATAATAATAATGGATATTTATATAGCACACTATCCAGAAATCTGCTCTAGGTGCTTTACATACATTTTAACATACATGTGTATCTAACAGCTATCCTAACACATACGCACACATAGGAAGGCACAAACTTACATAAACACACGCACACACAATACATAATCATATACATGCATGTAGTTATGTACACATACATATGTATACACACATAGTCAAGCACAGCTAACGCAAAGGAAGTGGACCTGCCACAGTCGAACTTATTGCTGAGGGAAAAGGTGAGTTTTGAGACGAGATTTAATAGATGCGAGGGAATCAGAATGACGGAGGTTATCAGGGAGCTTGTTCCACGTCTTTGGCGATTGAAAAGAAAACGATCTGTGTCCATAGGTCTTACTTCTGACGTGAGGTATCCTGAGAAGTCGAAAACAGCAAAGTACTTCAACAGAAAGCCAGTTGGGCTCCGAATTAAACTTTACACAGTTTCAAACATACTAGTGTGTGGATTATCATAAAACTTTGCAGTCGAATGAGACTGAGCTGTGGAATTTGAAAATGAATGGGATGAAAATCAGTGAATGAGTGCAGACCAAGAAACTGGAAATCAGCTCCAACTCCATTGACAATGGTTCACAGAAGAAAACCGGCAGTTTTCAAATCACTGACAAATATATTCACAAAGAGTGGAAAAGAAACTGGGGAGAGACTGAGAGAGAGAGAGAGAGGGGGGGGGGGGGAATGGGGGGTGCCGGGGGGAGGGGACTGAAGAGTCATCATTCACAAAGCAATGTCCTATCGTTCATTTCATCGATCAATCGGTCAGTAAGAAATAGTATAAGCGGCAATCTATATGGGATACCTTCACAGGTATCTAAACCTTTGCTTCCAAGTCAGAGTCACACAGCATTGAACAAACATGCCATCCGTCACCTTGAGTACGAGAGTAATATCCTGAAATAGCCTGGTGTCAGTCAGTTCTTTTCTTTTTTTAATTTTTTTCCTAATTAGCATTCCTGACACAGCCTAGCGTACGAGAAGGTATTCAAATATTTGGAGAGAAAAAGGTCAATTCGAATCGCTGTCTATATATAGTTTAGATCTTATGACTTAACCAAATGTTTGCACGCCAATCGTGTGTGCTGCCATGCAGGGCGTTCTTCCTTTTCCGCAGCTCCGCCCCTTTCTTGTTACTGCCGAGACGAAGACCTTGTATACCAAGGCTCTCTCCAAGCGTTAATTAGGCCTAAATACTGCTGTATGCCAGCTCCTCAAACGACCTACTCTTAATGAATTGAGTAAACGGCGAAAAGCGCTGGCAAGATGGGATTGAGTCAGAAATCAATCACTGAGGGGAGGAAAAAAAAAGTTCGTAGTTTATTTCATGCGCGTCACATCCTAAAGTGATTGACTCCAAGCACGTGGAAACTGACAACATCAGTTGATGTCAGTCTCATCGGATCAATTTGCTACGCTCAAGAAACTGATTGCCAGGGAGAACTTCTACTCTTGATGACGACGGAAGAATCATCGTATCAGTCTGAGTTCGTCAGCCAAAGAATTGTTTATTATTCAATTATTTATCATTATCTTGCCAGACTCAGTTATGCCCATTCAGAATGATGGGTGGTCTTTGTAGTTGGCTGAGCAGCCATGATGCTGACATTAAAAAAACAACAAAAAACAAAACAAACTTAGCCATTATTAATTTTGGTCAGCTTGGCGGCTCTTTCTTCAAGTTTTGTCTTTCTTTCCGTTTATTCATTTATTTATTTATGTATTCACTTTTATTTCATTTTATGTTTTCGTCAAGGGTGGCTGGGCGCGTTGTGCCGTCACATGCCTAGCGGATGTGGTGTAGCGTTCAAGTTGTGGATCTCCGGTTTTGTCATAGTGTCAGCCTGTCATGTTGACCCGGCCGGCCACCAGGCACGCGCAGCTCTTGTGGGGCCGGGAGAGGGTGTGGGGGGTAGGGGGTAGCGGGTGAATGAACGAAATGAACAAGACACAATGAGCTGGAGAGACGGCGGTAACTGTGACGATGCGACCGGCGCTGAGGAATGCCGCGAGGAGTCAGTGGAGCAGGCAGTGGGTCGAAGTTGTACTTCAAGTAACTTGGCCACACTCTCTCTCCCTGTGTGTGCTGTGTGTGTCAGTGTGTGTGTGTGTGTGTCAGTGTGTATGTGTGTCAGTGTGTGTGTGTGTGTGAGTGTACGTGTGTGTGTGTGAGTGTACGTGTGTGTGTGTGTGTGTGAGTGTACGTGTGTGTGTGTGTGAGTGTACGTGTGTGTGTGTGATCATCAGTGCCGCATATATTCCGCCTCAGTTATCATCAGATTCAGCAGTACAGACCATACCATAGCTTTTCCTTGGAAATGAAGACTGCGGTCTTCTTTTGCCCTTCTACACTACGGTACCTCCCTCCCTCTCTCTCCCTCTCTCCAGGCAGACCCCACTGTGTGTGCTTGCTTCTCTGTGCTGTCTGTGTCAGTGTCTGTCTGTCTCACAAATGGCTGTGAATGCTTTTGACAACAAACTAATCATTATGTCATGTCATATCTCTCTCTCTGTCTCCCTCTTTACACGGAGGACGGCTGCCCGCGCGCGCGTGTGTGTGACATTAACTGAAACCGCACTGATACTTTTTTTTGGTACGCTTACAGTTGACTTCATCAAGTTTTTGCACCTTATAAATAGTAGTAGTAGTAGTAGTAGTTCTTTTTTATGTATTTATCTATTGTTTATTTATTTGTTTATTTACTTATTTCTTTTTAATTTATTCTATTTTATTTTTGTTTGTGTTGTTTGTTATTTTATTTATTTATTTTTATTTATTTTTATTTTTTAATTTACATTCATTTTTTTCTCAAGGCCTGACTAAGCGCGTTGGGTTACGCTGCTGGTCAGGCATCTGCTTGGCAGATGTGGTGTAGCGTATATGGATTTGACCGAACGCAGTGACGCCTCCTTGAGCTACTGATACTAATACTGATACTGTGCCCACTGACTAGTGTGACAACTGACTCCCTGCTATGTACATGAACTGTGCCCACTGAAGAGTGTAGCAACTGACTCCCCGCTATGTACATGAACTGTGCCCACTGACTAGTGTGACAACTGACTTCCCGCTATGTACATGAACTGTGCCCACTGACTAGTGTAGCAACTGACTCCCTGCAATGTACATGAACTGTGCCCACTGACTAGTGTGACAACTGACTTCCCGCAATGTACATGAACTGTGCCCACTGACTAGTGTGACAACTGACTCCCCGCTATGTACATGAACTGTGCCCACTGACTAGTGTGACAACTGACTTCCCGCAATGTACATGAACTGTGCCCACTGACTAGTGTGACAACTGACTCCCCGCTATGTACATGAACTGTGCCCACTGACTAGTGTGACAACTGACTCCCCGCTATGTACATGAACTGTGCCCACTGACTAGTGTAGCAACTGACTTCCCGCTATGTACATGAACTGTGCCCACTGACTAGTGTGACAACTGACTTCCCGCTATGTACATGAACTGTGCCCACTGACTAGTGTAGCAACTGACTCCCTGCAATGTACATGAACTGTGCCCACTGACTAGTGTAGCAACTGACTTCCCGCTATGTACATGAACTGTGCCCACTGACTAGTGTGACAACTGACTCCCCGCTTTGTACATGAACTGTGCCCACTGACTAGTGTAGCAACTGACTCCCTGCAATGTACATGAACTGTGCCCACTGACTAGTGTGACAACTGACTTCCCGCTATGTACATGAACTGTGCCCACTGACTAGTGTAGCAACTGACTCCCTGCAATGTACATGAACTGTGCCCACTGACTAGTGTAGCAACTGACTTCCCGCTATGTACATGAACTGTGCCCACTGACTAGTGTAGCAACTGACTTCCCGCTATGTACATGAACTGTGCCCACTGACTAGTGTAGCAACTGACTCCCTGCAATGTACATGAACTGTGCCCACTGACTAGTGTAGCAACTGACTCCCTGCAATGTACATGAACTGTGCCCACTGACTAGTGTAGCAACTGACTTCCCGCTATGTACATGAACTGTGCCCACTGACTAGTGTGACAACTGACTTCCCGCTATGTACATGAACTGTGCCCACTGACTAGTGTAGCAACTGACTTCCCGCTATGTACATGAACTGTGCCCACTGACTAGTGTGACAACTGACTTCCCGCTATGTACATGAACTGTGCCCACTGACTAGTGTAGCAACTGACTCCCTGCAATGTACATGAACTGTGCCCACTGACTAGTGTGACAACTGACTCCCTGCTATGTACATGAACTGTGCCCACTGACTAGTGTGACAACTGACTCCCTGCAATGTACATGAACTGTGCCCACTGACTAGTGTAGCAACTGACTTCCCGCTATGTACATGAACTGTGCCCACTGACTAGTGTGACAACTGACTTCCCGCTATGTACATGAACTGTGCCCACTGACTAGTGTGACAACTGACTTCCCGCTATGTACATGAACTGTGCCCACTGACTAGTGTAGCAACTGACTCCCTGCAATGTACATGAACTGTGCCCACTGAAGAGTGTAGCAACTGACTCCCTGCTATGTACGTGAACTGTGCCCACTGAGAGTGTGGCAGATAGACCGTTCCTTCCTAGATTTCCTTGCTCACATGACTAAATAAGAGGCGCGTCACATGATATGTGTATGTACTCTCCAAACTGAAGTGTGTGTGTGTGTGTGTGTGTGAACGCGTGTGCAGCGTGTGTGTGATAAAATGATTGTGGACAGGCAATATTTAATTTTTTTTTTTTTTTTAATGAAAGGCTTCCCATTTGCTTCATTGACAACCCCTGAAAACAGAGTATGGCTGCCTACATGGCGGGGTAAAAACGGTCATACACGTAAAAGCCCGTTCGTGTACATACGAGTGAACGTGGAAGTTGCAGCCCACGAACGACGACGACGAAGAAGAAGAAGAAGAAGAAGTTTCACCGACATGATGATCAGGTTGACCTCCCAGGTCAACATATGTGCATATCTGCTAGTGCCTGAACCCCCTTCGTGCCAGTGTGTATACATACGCACGCAGAAGATCAAATACGCACGTTAAAGATCCTGTAATCCATATCAGCGTTCGGTGAGTTCAGTATGGAAACAAGATGGTACCCAGCTATATAAGTATCCATATCATCGTCATCATTATCATCATATGTGCTCTCCGAAATTGAAGAGCTCTCCAAATTTGCGAGCAACAAGGCGATCGAGAGAGGCACAATGTGCGAAACAGCAGGTACTTTTTTTTTCTTTTTTTCTCTCTCTACCTTTTGCTTCATGTACGACGGGCGCAATAGCCGAGTGGTTAAAGCGTTGGACTTTCAGTCTGAGGGTCCCGGGTTCGAATCACGGTGACGGCGCCTGGTGGTTAAAGGGTGGAGATTTTTACGATCTCCCAGGTCAACATATGTGCAGACCTGCTTAGTGCCTGAACCCCCTTCGTGTGTAAATGCATGCAGAAGATCTACTACGCACGTTAAAGATCCTGTAATCCATGTCAGCGTTCGGTGGGTTACGGAAACAAGAACATACCCAGCATGCACACCCCCGAAAGCGGAGTATGGCTGCCTACATGGCGGGGTAAAACCGGTCATGCACGTAAAAGCCCACTCGTGTGAACGTGGGAGTTGCAGCCCACAAATGCAGTAGAAGAAGAAGCTTCATGTAATTTTTTGGCTTTCTTATTGTGCATACAATGGCCCTTTATTGTACGGTATTGGTTGTAGCAATGGAAGCTGTCAACTGTGTAAATTTTTGGCTTTCTTATTGTGCATACAATGGCACTTTATTGTACGGTATTGGTTGTAGCAATGGAAGCTGTCAACTGTGTAAATTTTTGGCTTTCTTATTGTGCATACAATGGCACTTTATTGTACGGTGCTGGTTGTAGCAATGGAAGCTGTCAACTGTGTAAATTTTTGGCTTTCTTATTGTGCATACAATGGCACTTTATTGTACGGTGCTGGTTGTAGCAATGGAAACTGTCAACTGTGTAAATTTTTGGCTTTCTTATTGTGCATACAATGGCCCTTTATTGTACGGTATTGGTTGTAGCAATGGAAGCTGTCAACTGTGTAAATTTTTGGCTTTCTTATTGTGCATACAATGGCACTTTATTGTACGGTGCTGGTTGTAGCAATGGAAGCTGTCAACTGTGTAAATTTTTGGCTTTCTTATTGTGCATACAATGTCACTTTATTGTACGGTGCTGGTTGTAGCAATGGAAGCTGTCAACTGTGTAAATTTTTGGCTTTCTTATTGTGCATACAATGGCACTTTATTGTACGGTGCTGGTTGTAGCAATGGAAGCTGTCAACTGTGTAAATTTTTGGCTTTCTTATTGTGCATACAATGGCCCTTTATTGTACGGTATTGGTTGTAGCAATGGAAGCTGTCAACTGTGTAAATTTTTGGCTTTCTTATTGTGCATACAATGGCACTTTATTGTACGGTGCTGGTTGTAGCAATGGAAGCTGTCAACTGTGTAAATTTTTGGCTTTCTTATTGTGCATACAATGTCACTTTATTGTACGGTGCTGGTTGTAGCAATGGAAGCTGTCAACTGTGTAAATTTTTGGCTTTCTTATTGTGCATACAATGTCACTTTATTGTACGGTGCTGGTTGTAGCAATGGAAGCTGTCAACTGTGTAAATTTTTGGCTTTCTTATTGTGCATACAATGGCCCTTTATTGTACGGTGCTGGTTGTAGCAATGGAAGCTGTCAACTGTGTAAATTTTTGGCTTTCTTATTGTGCATACAATGGCCCTTTATTGTACGGTGCTGGTTGTAGCAATGGAAGCTGTCAACTGTGTAAATTTTTGGCTTTCTTATTGTGCATACAATGGCCCTTTATTGTACGGTGCTGGTTGTAGCAATGGAAGCTGTCAACTGTGTAAATTTTTGGCTTTCTTATTGTGCATACAATGGCCCTTTATTGTACGGTGCTGGTTGTAGCAATGGAAGCTGTCAACTGTGTAAATTTTTGGCTTTCTTATTGTGCATACAATGTCACTTTATTGTACGGTGCTGGTTGTAGCAATGGAAGCTGTCAACTGTGTAAATTTTTGGCTTTCTTATTGTGCATACAATGTCACTTTATTGTACGGTGCTGGTTGTAGCAATGGAAGCTGTCAACTGTGTAAATTTTTGGCTTTCTTATTGTGCATACAATGGCCCTTTATTGTACGGTGCTGGTTGTAGCAATGGAAGCTGTCAACTGTGTAAATTTTTGGCTTTCTTATTGTGCATACAATGGCCCTTTATTGTACGGTGCTGGTTGTAGCAATGGAAGCTGTCAACTGTGTAAATTTTTGGCTTTCTTATTGTGCATACAATGGCCCTTTATTGTACGGTGCTGGTTGTAGCAATGGAAGCTGTCAACTGTGTAAATTTTTGGCTTTCTTATTGTGCATACAATGGCCCTTTATTGTACGGTGCTGGTTGTAGCAATGGAAGCTGTCAACTGTGTAAATTTTTGGCTTTCTTATTGTGCATACAATGGCCCTTTATTGTACGGTGCTGGTTGTAGCAATGGAAGCTGTCAACTGTGTAAATTTTTGGCTTTCTTATTGTGCATACAATGTCACTTTATTGTACGGTGCTGGTTGTAGCAATGGAAGCTGTCAACTGTGTAAATTTTTGGCTTTCTTATTGTGCATACAATGTCACTTTATTGTACGGTGCTGGTTGTAGCAATGGAAGCTGTCAACTGTGTAAATTTTTGGCTTTCTTATTGTGCATACAATGGCCCTTTATTGTACGGTGCTGGTTGTAGCAATGGAAGCTGTCAACTGTGTAAATTTTTGGCTTTCTTATTGTGCATACAATGGCCCTTTATTGTACGGTGCTGGTTGTAGCAATGGAAGCTGTCAACTGTGTAAATTTTTGGCTTTCTTATTGTGCATACAATGGCCCTTTATTGTACGGTGCTGGTTGTAGCAATGGAAGCTGTCAACTGTGTAAATTTTTGGCTTTCTTATTGTGCATACAATGGCACTTTATTGTACGGTGCTGGTTGTAGCAATGGAAGCTGTCAACTGTGTAAATTTTTGGCTTTCTTATTGTGCATACAATGGCCCTTTATTGTACGGTGCTGGTTGTAGCAATGGAAGCTGTCAACTGTGTAAATTTTTGGCTTTCTTATTGTGCATACAATGGCCCTTTATTGTACGGTGCTGGTTGTAGCAATGGAAGCTGTCAACTGTGTAAATTTTTGGCTTTCTTATTGTGCATACAATGGCACTTTATTGTACGGTGCTGGTTGTAGCAATGGAAGCTGTCAACTGTGTAAATTTTTGGCTTTCTTATTGTGCATACAATGGCCCTTTATTGTACGGTGCTGGTTGTAGCAATGGAAGCTGTCAGCTGTGTAAATTTTTGGCTTTCTTATTGTGCATACAATGGCCCTTTATTGTACGGTGCTGGTTGTAGCAATGGAAGCTGTCAACTGTGTAAATTTTTGGCTTTCTTATTGTGCATACAATGGCCCTTTATTGTACGGTGCTGGTTGTAGCAATGGAAGCTGTCAACTGTGTAAATTTTTGGCTTTCTTATTGTGCATACAATGGCCCTTTATTGTACGGTGCTGGTTGTAGCAATGGAAGCTGTCAACTGTGTAAATTTTTGGCTTTCTTATTGTGCATACAATGGCCCTTTATTGTACGGTGCTGGTTGTAGCAATGGAAGCTGTCAGCTGTGTAAATTTTTGGCTTTCTTATTGTGCATACAATGGCCCTTTATTGTACGGTGCTGGTTGTAGCAATGGAAGCTGTCAGCTGTGTAAATTTTTGGCTTTCTTATTGTGCATACAATGGCCCTTTATTGTACGGTGCTGGTTGTAGCAATGGAAGCTGTCAGCTGTGTAAATTTTTGGCTTTCTTATTGTGCATACAATGGCACTTTATTGTACGGTGCTGGTTGTAGCAATGGAAGCTGTCAGCTGTGTAAATTTTTGGCTTTCTTATTGTGCATACAATGTCCCTTTATTGTACGGTGCTGGTTGTAGCAATGGAAGCTGTCAACTGTGTAAATTTTTGGCTTTCTTATTGTGCATACAATGGCCCTTTATTGTACGGTGCTGGTTGTAGCAATGGAAGCTGTCAGCTAAGAAACTGAGGGCAGCACCTGTTTGCTTGTTTTGTCCTTGTCGATTGCCTTGGGCCGCGTTGCTTGCAACCGATTTCGTGACTGATGCGCATGCGCACGATCCAAGATAGCCGCGAACCTCTCCTGGCGTTGAACAGTGTGTCAGTATTGGCACACGGCACACATGATTACGTTTGACTTTACTTTTAATTTTTCTATCATAATCGATGTATTGTATACTACCTTTGTTGTGTTATTCATTGAATGTGTCCAGTTTGTGTGTGATAAAATAATTGTGGACAAGTATGTATATATATATTTTTTAAGCCTTCCCATTTGCTTCAGTGTATGTGGCTACTCTTGGAGAAAAGAAGCGTCAGTCAAAATGGAAACAACAACAAACAAACAAACCAAAAACAAACAATCAGATTGGTGGGGTTGACCACTGTCTGGCCAGTACAGGACATGTACACATGACAGAAAGGACCGTGGCCGGACGAAGTGACCGTCAACACCACCACCCCTCTCCCGGCACTGACCAACACAGCTGTTGCCAACAGCAAGGTCGTTGACTTCAACTGTCAGCTGACCATGACACACCCTCCACCTGCCCCGTGTGTTGCTGAGTGTGTGTGTGTGCCGCGCGAGAACTGGCTCACATAGCTAGGTCGTTGACTTCAACTGTCAGCTGACCATGACACACCCTCCATTTGCCCTGTGTATTGCTGAGTGTGTGTGCGCGCGAGAGAGAGAACTGGCTCAGTTGTGTGTGTGTGTGTGTGTGTGTGTGTGAGTGTGTGACAGGTACCAGAAAGTTGGTTTGGTCATGTGAGCACTGCACTGCTGAACGCTTCACAAACATTCTCCATTTCTGGCGCTCTTGGGATAGGGCCTGAGTTTCGGCAAATCTCCTCTCTGGCCACTCAGTGATGTTGTCTGCCCTTTTCTTTCGCTGTCTGCCTTGTCCTTTCCCCCTGCACTGTTCCATGAAGGATGGTTTTGGAGAGCCCGTCGGATCTTGTCATGGCAATACTGTCTCATTTCCCTTTATCTATCTTTCTTTCTTTTCTTTTTTTCCGGCCGCAGTGGTCAGGTCTTGATACCCACCAACATGCATGTCAGTGAGAGTTCGTGCTTGGGAGGTGGGGGTGGGGAGGAATGTGGAAGGGATGCGTGGGGGGGAGAGAGGGGGGTACCACGGACGTTGGGGGTATGTGTGTGTGTGGAGGAGGGAAGGGAGGAGAGCGGAAGGGTGGGGGAGGGCCCCCCCCCCCCCCGGGGATGTGGGGGCGGGGGAGGGGGGGGGGGGGTTACGTGTGTGTGTATGTCAGTGTATGAGCTAGCGTGCGTGCGAATGTGTGTGTGTGTGTGTGTGTTTGTGTATGTGTGTGTGTATGTGTGTGTGTGTGTGTGTGTGTTTGTGTATGTGTGTGTGTATGTTTGTGTGTGTGTGTGTGTGTGTGTTTGTGTGTGTGTGTGTGTGTGTGTGTGTGTGTGTGTTTGTGTATGTGTGTGTGTATGTTGTGTGTGTGTGTGTGTGTGTGTGTGTGTGTTAGAAGGAAAGAACACTTCTTTTCAAAATGATTCAAGGAAAGTGAACCACACCCCTTTTTTCAGGTTTTTTAAATTTTTTATTTATTTATTTTTAAAGATGGATCATTCTCTCGTTTTAGACAAGGTGCACGACAAACAAACGTCTAAAAGAGAAGAAGTAGAAAGATTTGCCAGCTGCACGTGGGATGCAGTTGAAAACCGGACTATTCACATGTTGAACCCCGAACAAACGTTCTTTCCTCAGCGTGTTTCCCGGTCCCCCAGTAGGACTTCGACGGGAACTCTTCGACTGACGATGGCGGATCTTGAAGCGGTGAATCGGTAATTCACGGTCTGTAAACCTTGCGCCATTCCGATCACTGTGGACAAGGCTTGTGTCTTGGGTTTGAGGTTTCTTTTATTGCGGGGAGGAGTCCACATGTCAATGCTGACTTCCGCGGCCACCTTCGTGGATCTTGCGCTGGTGAGCGCATCACGAAATCGCCGCGATTGAGCAATGCCAAAAAGGCGATCGACGTTGAGAAACTGAGCAGCACGCATGAGCTGTGCTCCATTTACAACCAAACTCTGTACAACGAAGTGCACAATAAGAAAACACAATTTGAAGGAAAAGGGCAAAGAAAGAAGCCTGCTGTTTCGCACGTTCTGCCTCTCTCGATCGCCTTTGTTGCTCGCAATATTTGGGAGTAATTAAAAAAAAAAAAAATTTTTTTTAACTGCAACAGTACAGATCACGTGACGCGCCTGTATACGTCACGTGAGCACGGAGACAGCGGTGTAATCTAACAAGTCTGATGAGAGACCCAGCTGTCCACCATAGCCAGAGACGGTCCTTAAGGACTGTCCCATATCTCTGTGAGGACGGCCGCATCGATATCTCTGCTTGGACTTTACACAGAGATGACTCATACCGGGCAGTGGCCTTACTTCGCTAACAGAAATAGGAGGGCTCAAGTTATATGAGGACCATGGCTTCACCGCAGTGAAGCACATGCCTTCTCTTCGAGTTTCCCTTCTATTCTGCGCGCTTGCACTACACAAACCGCTCATCTATTTTTAGATCAGTGCCGGACACAACCCCACACACTCACATCAACCCCCTTCCCCACTCCCCCGGCCCCCCATTCCCCCACCCTGGTCAAGTAACTACACACACACACACTCACATCAACCCCCTTCCCCCCTCCCCCCCCATTCCCCGACCCTGGTCAAGTTACTCAGTACACACACACACAACACTACACAACTCCACACATATCAACCCTCTTCCCCACCGCCCCCCCCTGGTCAAGCTACACACACACACACACACAACACTGATACAGTCACATGTTTGAATACCATCCAGTACAAAATTGACTCAGTCGTACATTTCACATTTCATGTAGACCCTACGAATGTCTCACAGTACACACCACGTTATCACTCACAGGAGGAAGGTGGCAGAATGGTTAAGACGCTCAGCTGCCAATACAGAGAGTCCGTGAGGGTGTGGGTTCGAATCCCGCTCTCGCCCTTTCTCCTAAGTTTGACTGGAAAATCAAACTGAGCGTCTAGTCTTTCGGATGAGACGATAAACCGAGGTCCCGTGTGCAGCACGCACTTGGCGCACTGAAAAAGAACCCATGGCAACGAGAGTGTTGTCCTCTGGCGAAATTACGTAAAATGAAATCCACTTTCATAGGTACACAAATATGTAAGCATGCACTCAAGGCCTGACTAAGCGCGTTGGGTTATGCTGCTGGTCAGGCATCTGCTCAACAGATGTGGTGTAGCGTGTATGGATTTGTCCGAACGCAGTGACGCCTCCTTGAGAAACTGAAACTGAAACTATCACTCACTCATCTCACACGTCGAACTCAGTTTGGATGGTTTTGCCCTTTGTTGTTGTTCTTGTTCTCTGTTGTTGTTTTTTTTCTTTTTTTTCTCAAGGCCTGACTAAGCGCGTTGGGTTACGCTGCTGGTCAGGCATCAGCTTGGCAGATGTGGTGTAGCGTATCATGTATGGATTTGTCCGAACGCAGTGACGCCTCCTTGAGCTACTGAAACTGAAAAACTGTTGCTGTTGTTGTTGTGTGTGTGTTTTGGACTTTTATTTGCCGTGAAGGCAGGGAGCTGCCGGCACATGATAACATAATTATTCCTAAAAGACATCAACAACAAGAGAGGCAAGGCCTTCAAGACTCACTTGTGATACACTTTAAAAAAAAATCCAAGCTTTTTATGTATTGAGTATAATTTCAAAATGTAATGTTTAAGATGAGAAAGATCAGCTCCCCTAGCATTAATTACAGAGTATTTTCCCTTTTTTACTATCCGCACCAAAACGTTTGCAAAATAAATCAAACTTCCATTCTTAGCAAAAAAAAGTTACTGTTTGAACAAAAAATGATAATAATGACTGCTTTTGTTGTTGGGTCAGAATATCAGATCAAAGTGCCAAGCTTAGAGAATACAAAAAATATAAATATAACAGTAAATGCAGTTTGCATATAATTAGGCTTCATTTAAAAAAAAAATTGTGCCCATCCCAGAGGTGCAATATTGTTTTAAACAAGATGACTGGAAAGAACTGAATTTTTCCTATTTTTATGCCCAATTTGGTGTCAGCTGACAAAGTATTTGCAGAGAAAATGTCAATGTTAAAGTTTACCACGGACACACAGACACACACACACACACACACACACACACACACACACACACAGACAACCGAACACCGGGTTAAAACATAGACTCACTTTGTTTACACAAGTGAGTCAAAAATAATGTTTAGATGTCAACCTTGGGCAACCCATGCATACAATAAATAATCACGGTAGACAACAACAACAGTAACCTTTGAAAGGTAACATGTGCTGTACAAAATCACAGTTAAGGGATAGATATAAGATAGGCATAACATAGCACAGTAAAAGTAGACATAAGACATAATATAATCACAGCCATACATGTGCAATACAAAATCACAGTTAAAGGATAGACATAACATAGGCATAACACAGCACAATAAAAGTAGACATAAGACATAATATAACGACAACATGCAGTTCAACAGTATTTTGATTTGAGATGTCACATTCCATACACAAACACTCTGGCATACATTTTTTAGCCACATATCCATGACTGAAAAGTTTACATATATTCGCGGATCTCCCATATTACAGCCACGTGCAGAACAGCGCTCTGCGCAAGGTGTTGCGGAATATTTAATGTCGTCGGGTATAATATTATACTCTTGCCGGCGACACATAAATCATGTGTTGAGCCGCGCGGTACAATTTGTCGCAAGTCTTCAGAGCAAACTATTAAACCTAGAGATGATGATAGTGATTATTATAATGATGAAAATCTTGACCATCATCATCAGAAAGACGGATCAAGAGGAGGATCAGACTGTGTGTGTGTGGAGGGGTGGGGTGTCAATACTACCCATCGAGATCGTATTTACAGGTTTATAGGTCAGTGATACTACCTCCCCCCCCCCCCCCCCCCCCCCCCCCCCCGTGTCGATACTCCACCGTGTGTGTGTGTGTGTGTGTGTGTGTGTGTGTGCTGACCCCCACCTTCACCACCCACACTCTGTCCCCCTTCCTTCCGCATCCCTTCACCCCCCCCCCCCCCCCTTGCCCCCTCCCCCACCATTTCTTATCTCCTGCCCGTCTTCGTCGAAAGTCTAGCGTTTGTATTGTGGTCGCGCCAACTGAACACTGTCCCCCCTCCCCCTCTTCTCACTCCCCCTCCCCTTCCCACTCAGTTCAGTGGCAGGTTCTCTGCCGGCCTGTGATGTGTGTACTGTCCAAGGCGATGACATAACCAGGTTGCCGCCGGGCGCGGCCGGCATGGTCAAGTGCGACAGGCCCAAGTTAGGCTAAGGTGGGAACTGACGATACTGGTGGGCCGGTCTGTCTTTTAAGTCTCCCCTTCACACACACCGCCGGGCCGGTCCGTGACTACAGTCTTGGGAGAATCCATGCTTCCGTGATCTTTGATCGAGCCGACTAACACTCCGAATAGTCTCAGTTTCAAGGAGGCCAGCTGTGACAAGAAACCGGCTTTGAAATGAGCGAATCAGATCAAACTGTTGAACTTGATTGGACCAATCAGGTTGAATCAGTGAAACTGTCGCGTGACTTCGCGTGACTATGAGAAGCCAAGACAGGTTACTGAGTTTGGTTCAACCATTTGGGGAGGGAACGACTGTTGTAAGGAGGAGAGAGCGTGAGCAAGTGCAACATCAGTCGATCCAATACAGTACCCGCCTCTCTGTTCCCCTCTCTTCTTTCTCACCCTTTTTACATGTTGAATGACAGATTTTCCTGTATTGTTTATCAGTTTATGTGTATTACACCACAAAATTAATGATTTTCTCTTGTTGAGATAACTCTCTCCTTTATGTTGACATACTAGACTGTTTTGTGAAAATCTTTGCAGATGATACAAAGATCTATGAGGAAGTAGATTCTGATGTTGGTAGATTGAAATTACAAGTTAGTATTGATAATTTAGTACACTGGACTGATAGATGGCAAATTAAATTTAATAGCAATAAATGTAAAGTTTTACACGTAGGCAGAAATAATCCACATTATACTTACTTGTATACTTGTATATTGCGGTGTTGAAGGCCTAACCGGCCTGTTCACCGATCCAGAAATATCTCCCACTTGTTATGCAGCATGCGTGGCATATTAATGGTGACAGGCTGGGTCGTACAGTGTAGGCAGGCTCTTCCAATGCGTGTCCAGTCTGTTTTTAAAGGCGTTTACTGATGGGGCGGTCACCACACTATCAGGGAGGCCATTCCATACAGTGACGACTCTCTGGGAAAAATACCCAGCACGCAAGCTCAGCCTGCAATGACCCTTGGCCAGCTTGAGGGTGTTTCCCCGGATGTCCCTGCCTTGAAAGAGGTGCAGCACGGGTCGATCTGTGTCGTATATTCCGTGTACGTACTTGTACACATCTATCATGTCAACTCTTGTTCGGCGATGTTCCAGGCTAGGCAGTCTCAGACTAGCGAGACGCTCTGGGTAGGACAGCTGCTTCAGGGAGCCTATCAGGCGGGTTGCTCGCCTCTGTACATCCTCTATGTCAGTGCGTAGGGTCTTATGTCTTGGCTGCCAAACTGAATGACCATATTCAATGACTGGTCTCACCAGGGACTTATAGAGCGAGACAAAGGTTTCTGGCGTGAGATGGTCGAAAGACCTTCTTATGACCCCTAGGACTTTGTTGGCTTTTGCTGTTGCATGTGCCACATGTAAGTATTATAAGTATAATATAAGTATTATATGAATGGTAAGGAATTGCAGGTGACTTCATCGGAGAGAGATCTTGGAGTCATTGTTGACTCTGGTCTCTCTTTTGATGTTCATGTTAATGAAACCATTAAAAAAGCCAATAGATTGACCGGAATGTTAGTTGGAAATATACAGTGTAAAAGTAAAGACATAATGGTGCCATTATTTAAGTCATTAGTCAGGCCAGTCTTAGAATATGGGAATGTTGTTTGGAATACGGGTTTAGTGAAACATATAGACAGTATTGAAAATGTTCAACGAAGATTTACTAAAAGAATCATCGGCTTTGCTGATATGGACTATGAAAGTAGGTTGCAAGCACTTAAGTTACCTAGTTTAGAATATAGAAGACTGTGTGGTGATACAGATGTATAAAATGACACATGGATTATATGACAGCAGAACTATAAACTCTTTGTTTACATTGAATGAGAACAGTGCCACTAGAGGCCATTCCTACAAACTATTAAAAGTTTCAGTTAAAACTTCCAGATTTGCACATTTCTTTACTAACAGAGTAACAAATGTTTGGAACAATTTGTCACAAGACGTTGTTTCCGCAGGAACAGTGAATACATTTAAAAATTATCTTGATATTCATTTAAAAAA
This sequence comes from Babylonia areolata, assembly GCF_041734735.1. NCBI lineage: Eukaryota > Metazoa > Mollusca > Gastropoda > Neogastropoda > Buccinidae > Babylonia > Babylonia areolata. The sequence goes on along the minus strand of NC_134894.1, from coordinate 63,570,877 downwards.
ATTTAAATACAAAACTCATTTACATATTTATTGATTTTTCAAGCATTGCGCACTCAATGTTGAAAAATGCATCAGACATATGTGGGGACTCTCTTTTTCTTCCCCACTTCAAGCGGGCAAAAGGCCTTGTCAGGCCTGCACGCCTTGATATTGATGTGATATGATGATTATGAATACGACTATGCCTTTTACACTGAGTGAGCAACCTTCACTCCTGCTGTGAGTTTGAAACCTGAATAAGAAATGAAAGTAGAGCAGCAGACCTTGACCTTGAGTGGTGGTCTGGTCTTGGTGCTTGTCTGTTCACATGAGACGATAAACCGAGGTCCATTGTGCACCCGGCAACGCACGTTAAAGAACCCACTGACGAGAAAAAGGTAAACGCATGTAAACCGAAGAACTGACACATAGCAATTAAAAAGTTGTCCTGGCAAAATTCCTTTGAAAAATTCACTTTAAAAGCACCGGGATAACTGATACACTTGCGGACATGGAAAGAAAGAAAGAAAGAAAAACAGTTCTGCTGCAGTGTAGCGACACGCTGTCTGCGGGGAGAGCAGTCCAAATCTCACATTAAAGAACTGTTGTGACAGAGACTGAGTAATACAATGCAATACAATGCAGTACAATATAATACAATCTACCGTTGTGACAGACTGAGTAATACAATACAATACAATGCAGTACAATATAATACAATGTACTGTTGTGACAGACTTAGTAATACAATACAATACTATGCAGTACAATATAATACAATCTACTGTTGTGACAGAGACTGAGTAATACAATACAATACAATACAGTACAATATAATACAATCTACTGTTGTGACAGACTCAGTAATACAATACAATACAATGCACTACAATATAATACAATCTACTGTTGTGACAGTTTCAGTTTCAGTTTCAGTAGCTCAAGGAGGCGTCATTGCGTTCGGACAAATCCATATACGCTACACCACGTCTGCCAAGCAGATGCCTGACCAGCAGCGTAACCAAATACTCTTAGTCAGGCCTTGAGGAAAAAGAAAAAGAAAAAAGAAAGGTGAATAAATAATAGACAAGCTTACACAAATAAATAAATAAATAATAACTATAATGTAAAAAAAAGAAAAAAAGGTAGTTGTAATAATAATAAATACATTGTTGTGACAGAGACTGAGTAATACAATACAATACAATGCAGTACAATATAATACAATTTACTGATGTGACAGAGACCGAGTAATACAATACAATACAATGCACTACAATATAATACAATCTACTGTTGTGACAGACTGAGCAATACAATACAATACAATGCACTACAATATAATACAATCTACTGTTGTGACAGACTGAGCAATACAATACAATACAATGCACTACAATATAATACAATCTACTGTTGTGACAGAGACTGAGTAATACAATACAATGCAGTACAATATAATACAATCTACTGTTGTGACAGAGACCGACTAATACAATACAATACAATGCACTACAATATAATGCAATCTACTGTTGTGACAGAGACTGAGTAATACAATACAATACAATGCACTACAATATAATACAATCTATTTATGATCCATTGTTATCATTATGATTATTATTTATATCCCACGCTAAATCGACGTCTACTGCGCCAGGGTTCGTGAGTCACATTTGCAAATACCGCTTCATTTCCAAATAAAAATATGTATTTCATACCGTTCTTTTCACATCAAGACATGATATTCAATTTTGCCATCATCTGCCCTCCATACTTTCCCAGCTTATTGTCTGGACATAGCGCCGATAATGTTCATTGAAACCGAAACGGGTTAACACATATTTAGATGTAGCCGTGTACCGAGTGGTTATTCAAGGGTACGGTACAAAAGACTTAACTAAATATGATGATTGAATGTATTAAAGGTTAGAAAAGAAGAATTCCCACGCACAGGCCAGGAACATATAGAGGCCAGTCACACATTGGTTTTTCTGTTGGCTTATTTACAATAGTTATAAACTAAAGGAGAAGAAATAAAGAATAATAGAAGACAAGAACTAAGAGAAGAAGACAATGAGAAGACAGTGCCTGGAATGACACAAACAAATGTCATAAGCACAACATATCGGCACAAGTGAATAATAAAGCACATGTATACATATTACATGGATAGATTACCACTTGGTATTGCATATGGGTGAAGACCGGACACTGACATCAAATGACATTCCTAATACATTTAAATAGTGCAGTTAAAGTGATTGAAGTGATGCGGACTTGGTGAAAGTACACTGACAGTATAGATTAGGTAAAGCTTATACTGTGTCAAAGTGACTCAAATGAATCAGTTTATCATGTGCGCTATACTGGAGTAAGCTGTATAGGAGAGAGCATGACAACTAAATTTCAATTAACAGACTGTACACAAGTGTCAGGAGAGTTCTGTGCATGTGTGTGTGTGTGTGTGTGTGTATGTGTGTGTGTGTGTGTGTGTGAGGGGGAAGTGGGGGTGCAGGGAGGAGGTGGGGTAGAGGATGAGGTATGTGAGTGTATGCATGCCTACACTGTGGGAGCAACAGGATATTGGAACGTATATATTATGTATATATGTGTGTGGGGTTGGGGGTGGGAGATATGGGCGTGTGTGTGCGTGCTTGTACAAGTAAGCATTCATCTGTGTGTGTGTGTGTGTGTGTGTGTGTGTGCGCGCGCGCACATGTTTGTGTGTGTGGGTGTGTGTGTGTGTGTGCCATGGAAGCTGCGATACATAGACTAGAAATGAGTGTGTGGAGGAGGGGGGTAGAAGAGGTGCAGGGTAATGTGTGTGTGTGTGTGTGTGTGTGTGTGTGTGTTTTGGAGCTCATGTACGTTTATATGTATTTGACTGTGCTTTCATATCTGTGAAACTGCGTGTTTGGTGCATATCTGTTATGCATGTGTGGGTGTATGTGTGAATGTGTGGCTTCATATTTTACATTTATTTGCTTATTTATCATCATTGTTGTCTTATTTATTTAATTATTTATTTATTATTATTTAAAAAAAATTTTTTTCATTACTACTACCTTTTTTATATCATAATTATTATTTATTTATTTATTTATTTATGTAAGCTTATCCATATATATATAATTTTTTTTTTTTTAATTTTTATATTTTTTCTCAAGGCCTGACTAAGCGCGTTGGGTTACACTGCTGGTCAGGCATCTGCTTGGCAGATGTGGTGTAGCGTATATGGATTTGTCCGAACGCAGTGACGCCTCCTTGAGCTACTGAAACTGAAACTAACAGACTGATACATATCAGGTGGTTTTAACCAATAACTGATATTAATCAAACACTATCTTGTAATCATAACAGCAGAATACTGCACACATCTTAAGAGTACTGAGAATCAGTGAAACACTGTAACCTTCATCAGTGATAGCAAATGAGAAAGAACGCATCATATGCACCCCCTAGAATATTCTTCAACAAACTATCAGTGTCCAGAAACGTCACTGACTGTGACGTTAGGAAGACTCAAATCAGTGGAACACTGCTCCAAGCATATGATGACATGGCGATTTTCTAGATCAATCATAGCCGAGCTGTGCCAATTTATGCAAGTTAAGCGGACCGCAAAGGCCGTCACGTGTGCTGGCGAGCAGATCGTCACTGATCACGGAAAATCTGATGACAACTGTGTTTGTTTAAAGGTGTTCAGTGACAGATTTCTAAATGATTCCTGAACCGATTTACGTCAGATAAGCTGCAAAAGAAAGAGCTCAACACCTACTTTATAATGAGTATAAAATGAAGTGTTGGTTATTTAAGATGAATTTATAATCTTAATTTAAGTCACCTGAACAGGGTCAGTTTTAACGAGCTCGTCGCTGAAAATTACAAATTGCGTTAAATCAGTTTAACGTAGGCGAACATAAATGGAATATATTTAAAGATGGAATTACACCGATTCTGCAGTATATAATACTTGTAGTTTACTGATCTGACAAAAGAGTTATTAATTAATTACGGTGGAACAGAAACACAACTTGAAGTTCCTTCTCAGCCAATGACGTACCGACATTGGGCGCACAAAATGATGAAAGCGGAGTGACGTCACACATTCTGTGCGCGGGTTAGGAGGGAAAACTGTCGTCTGCTAATACAGCTTGTGCGTGAGGCAAGCTAATACAGCTTGTGCGTGAGGCAAGTATTGGAGCAAGCATAGCGCTTGGTCACATAGATATTTATATTCTACACGTTAATAAGCGGAGCATGGAGTATATCCAAGTTGTTCATTGCGTAAAATATCAACAAAATTGTACGAACTAAATGATCCCGTGCTGCCTTAGTAAATTCACCTTTGCAGTCGGTATAATACTGATTTCATTCTTTATGATATGTCATGAATGGTAGGAAACTGGAAAACATTCATAAAAGCGAATTTGCGTCTTCTACCACTTTAGTATAAAATACATGAAATTGAAAATGTTTGTTTCCTTTTGACCCGAAAGAGCTCTGTTCCTACCATACTGTTCAGATTCAGTGACCTGCTCACAGATCAGCATCAGCGCGGCAGCAGTCAGTCACATGTACTGTGCCGCGCTGAACGCTTTCCTCTGGCGACCCCTTATACCGCACTTGCGAAACCTTCGCCTGTGCTTGCCTTGTGACTCTTTGTAAAGCGCTCTCGCACAGGCAGAAGTAATAAAAATATTCGATTCTGGACATTAAAAATCAAAATCTACCTATGTTCCCGCCCCCCTATAGTGGCCAACTTTATATCAGTGTGATCAGTATGATTTATTCTATTTTATCGTAAAAAGAACGGTTTTGTTGCAGACATTTTGACCTAACGCAAATTTTAATCCAAATTTCCTGGCCTATATACATCGTCCAGTTTATCACAGGAGTGTGACCGGCAAAAGGCGGAAAGAGAGAGAGACAGAGACAGAGAGATAATATACTCACGTACACGGCAAAAACGCGTGTGCACACGCATATAGATACACTTGGGCTAAATATTATACAACGCATAGATGGGAAAACAGAGAGCAAAGGCATCTAAAAACGTCTAAAAATATCTTGATAACATCGACAAATTCTTTTAAAAATTGGAAAAAATTGCCTTTAAAATTTTAGAAATTTCGATAGATCCTTCTGTTCTGGATCTGGATAAATATCACCCGGACCCCTTATTAAAACGAAACAATAATAGTATCGGAAAGAACACTTTTACATACATCTACATCTTTTGATACTTTCAGTTTGTCATATGATTGTCTTGGCTGCTTTTCAAAGCGGAATACTCTTTTGTGTCAGATGTTAGAAAAAGCAGCTGTGGGCTGTTTCCGTTTTGTAAAGTTCATGACAACATCGTTACTTTTACCTGCTGTCGTTCGTCAGCAGAAAATAATTGTCAGGTAACACGTTTCCCTTTTGTCTGGCGGTTGTTATCATGCCCTCCATAGCTAGCCAGTCGATAAATTGGGGATCTGATATAGATGCCTCAAGGAATGAGGATAGATAAAAACAACTGTGTGTGTTAACAAGGGCATGATCTGTAACGAAGATTCTCTGAATCACGCGATTACACGATGACTATGACAGTGATTATGCAGAACTTTCGGTTTACAGCTGGTGCTGAAATGGAAGTGACGAGAAAGGATGATCCGTAATACCTATATCCACATTCCTTCTTCTGTTTAGTTAACATTTCTCCAAACCTGTCATTTAGATTCAAGAGTTAACTACTGTGGTTAGGTCGATATTACTATAATTGAAAACAAAATGAGCTAAACGCAAAAAATGCATATAAGCACAACAATAAATAGCTGTATACCCATACATGTACCTGCGTTCTGACACATGTACATA